>NC_092090.1:12424936-12619378 GCF_045679555.1 Salvelinus alpinus | reverse complement strand
ACATTGACTCGGTACTGGTACCCCCTGTATATAGCCTCGTTACTGTTATGTAAATGTAATGTGTTACCTACTGATTGATTAGAATCTTTTTACTTTAGTTTATTTAGTGAATATTTTTTATAACTCTATTTCTTGAACTGCATTGTTGGTTAAGGGCTTGTAAGTAAGCATTTCAGAGTAAGGTCTATTACAGCTGTTGTATTCGGCGCATGTGACAAATACGATTTGATAGGGAACAGAACGATCCTCATAGCTCTGTGCTGTACAGAGGGAGCATACTTCAATTCACACAGGATACCAGATAAGACAGGAGAATTACACCAGATATAACAGACTGACCCTAGCCCGCCGGCACATAGACTATTGCAGCATAGATACTGGAGGCTGAGACAGGGGTGGGTCGGGGGACACTATGGCCCCTTCCGACGATACCCCTGGACAGGGCCAACCAGGCAGGATATAACCCCACCCACTTTGCCAAAGCACAGCCACCACACCACTAAAGGGATATCAACAGTCCATGAAATTACTACCCTGAGACAAGGCTGAGTATAGCCCACAAAGATCTCCCCCACCGCATGAGCCCAAGGGAGAGCAAAACCGGACAGGAAGATCACATCTGTGACTCAACCCTCCTAAGGACGGCATGGAAGAGCACTAGTAAGGCAGTGACTCAGCCCCCTTAATAGGGTCAGAGGCAGAGAATCCCAGTGGAGAGGGCAGCCGGCCAGGCAGAGACAGCCTTCGCACCCCTGAGCCAGACTACACTCAATCATATGACCTACTGAAGAGATGAGTCTTCAGTAATGACTTAAAGGTTGAGACCGAGTCTGCGTCTCTCACATGGATAAAAATTGAGCTCTATAGGAGAAAGCCCTGCCTCCAGCTGTTTGTTTAGAAATTCTAGGGACAATAAGGAGGCTTGGGCCTTGTGACCGTAGCGTACGTGTACATATGTACCGCAGGACCAAATCGGAGAGCTAGGTAGGAACAAGCGTTGAAACCTTGAAATCAGCCCTAGCCTTAACAGGATGCCAGTGTAGAGAGACTGGAGTAATGGAGTAATATGATCAAATGTTTTGGTTCTAGTCAGGATTCTAGCAGCCGTGTTTTGCACTAACTGGAGTTATTTAGTCCATTATCCGGGTAGCCGGAGAGCAGAGCATTGCAGTAGTCTAATCTAGAAGTGGCAAAAGCATGGGTTAGCTTTCCTGCATCAGTTTTGAGCAAAAAGTTTCAGATTTTTGCAATGTTACAAAGATGGAAAAAAGCTGTCCTTGAAATATTATTGATATGTTTGTCAAAAGAGAGATCAGGGTCCAGAGTAAGGCCGAGGTGCTTCACAGTTTTATTTGAGACGACTGTACAACCATCAAGATTAATTGTCAGATTCAACATTCAATATCTTTGTTTCTTTGGACCTAGAACTAGCATATCTGTTTTGTCAGAGTTTAAAAGTTTAAAAAAATGCTGCCATCCACTTCCTTATTTTGGAAACACAGGCTTCCATGGTAGGTATTTTTTGAGCTTTACCATGTTTAATCGAAATGTACAGCTGTGTGTCATCCATATAGCAGTGAAAGACGACATGTTTCAGAATGACATCACCAAGAGGTAGAATATATAGTAAAAACAATAGTGGTCCTAAAACGGAAACTTGAGGAACGCCTAAACGTAAAATGATTTGTCAGAGGACAAACCATCCACAGAGACTAACTGATATCTTTCCAACAGATAAGAACTTGTCCGTGTAGACCATTTAGGGTTTCTAGTCTCTCCAAAAGAATGTGGTGATCGATGGTGTCAAAAACAGCACTAAGGTCTAGGAGCACAGGACAGATGCAGAGCCTTGATCTGACGCTATTAAAAGGTGATTTACCACCTTGACGAGTGCAGTCTCAGTGCTATGATGGTGTCTAAAACCAGACTGAAGCATTTCATATACATTATTTGTCTTCAGGGAGGCAGTGAGTTGCTGCGCAACAGATTTTTCAAAAAAGAGTTAGAGGAACGGGAGATCGTTTTTTACATTTTCCTGGTCAAGGTTTGGGTTTTTCATTGCTGCCACTTTAAGTGAGTTTGGATGAGTCTACAGTACACAAGACAGATGGATGGATGAGTCTACAGTACACAAGACAGATCTCTTACAGACCTCCGCTGAGTCTTCAGTAGTGAAAACTAGATAAGCTAAGGGAGCAGGTCTCCCCAGACAGATGGTAGTTGAGGGGGAAGGGACTTTAACAAGTCAAAGACATTGAGCGCATTGAACCGATTGGGAATTTAAACCGGTTTGTCAGCGCAGTTCAATACCTTGTTAGCCCTCTGAGCTAAAGCCTATAGGCATTCAACATGATTCTTACACTACTCATGAGAATACGCTATCTCCGTCTGTCTCTGATATGGCTAAGTGATTTCACACTGCATTTATCATTTGTTATTGTATTTCAAGCCGTACAACCCGCTGAAAGGCACCATACATACATGTACAAATCTAACAATAATGATATCCCCCACCTGCAGGATTCAGTGTAAGCTAAGCCTACAGGTACAATGTTAGTTGGCCTGGTCAGGGGGGGGACTTGGTCAGGCCAGCTCATCATTTAGACACACTGCCTGTAGACAGATCACACTGTGCTCTGAGGAAGCTGAACACTTCCTCATTCATCATGCTATCATCCCCGCACCCTCCCCCCCATCCTCGCCCGCCCGGTCTGACTCTCTCCCATTGCCAACGTTGCCTAAATGATGGATGAGGTGAACATCCACAAGCCTTACTCTCTCGTCAAAGGCCAAAAGACACAGAAAGAGAGTTCATGCCCAGGCAATGGGTCACTTTTTATTGCTGGCATTTATGTAAGTCAAGGTCTACACTACGTAGCTGCAGAACCTTTGTAAGGGGCTTTTCTGAAGGAAATGATATGCTGCTAGGTCCCACTTGACAGTAAGTGCCCTTAATACCTATGTGTTTTCATGGTAGTTACTATGGCAACTCATTCTTACACACTGTAGTGCTTTTAGGGTGAGATGTTCAGCCATCATTTTCAGTTTATCTACAAATCTAATGCACATGAAAAATGTCATATGAAATGTCAAAGGGAAATTACACAAACTGAAAATAGATACAGGGTCGTTCCATTTGACTTCAATCGCTTTTTGACCTTACCCTTTTTGATGAGAACCAAACTTTCCATACGCATTATATACATATTTTTACCTATGGTAGTGGTGGTCAAAAGTTACTTTTTACACCTGAATACCAAAACATTTAGGAGATAGAGGTGCTAAAAGTGGACCCATTTTGCATACTCCACCCCACTATGAGACATCCATGTCACGTCGTGTATGTAGGTGGCAGGGAAGTCAAGCGCAGGAGAATTAAACTTGGTATAAACGGAGTATTTTAATAACTTAAAACATAAACTCCAAAACCAAAGTCCAAAATAAAATTAATGTGGGTACAAGAACCCGTCGCATACCAATCCATAGAACATGAACATAACAATAAACAATCTCTGACAAGGACATGAGGGGAAACAGAGGGTTAAATACACAACAATTAATGAATGGGATTGGAACCAGGTGTGTAAGAAGACCAGACAAAACCAATGGAAAATGAAACGTAGATCAATGATGGCTAGAAGACCGGTGACGTCGATCGCCGAGCACCGCCCGAACAAGGAGATGCATCGACTTCGGAAGAAGTCGTGACACTTCATCACTAGAACATATAAACGGTTGAGGTTGATATCATTTAAAACCTTACAAACAGGGTCGTCTAATTATTGTATAATTTCTAGATTTATTTGTATTTAGAAAAATGATGTAATTCTTTAATTTATCCATAATTTATCTAAAAATGCGTAAACTCTTATTTATTTATTTATTTTGACATATATTGTAGCTTTGACTCAATTTTACATCCTCTGAGGTGTTTGTGTTGTGTCCTCCATCAATTGAGATAATCTGAGGTGTTTGTGTTGTGTCCTCCATCAGATGAGATAATCTGAGGTGTTTGTATTGTGTCCTCCATCAAATGAGATAATCTGAGGTGTTTGTGTTGTGTCCTCCATCAAATGAGATAATCTGAGGTGTTTGTGTTGTGTCCTCCATCAATTGAGATAATCTGAGGTGTTTGTGTTGTGTCCTCCATCAAATGAGATAATCTGAGGTGTTTGTGTTGTGTCCTCCATCAGATGAGATAATCTGAGGTGTTTGTGTTGTGTCCTCCATCAATTGAGATAATCTGTGGTGTTTGTGTTGTGTCCTCCATCAAATGAGATAATCTGAGGTGTTTGTGTTGTGTCCTCCATCAAATGAGATAATCTGAGGTGTTTGTGTTGTGTCCTCCATCAATTGAGATAATCTGAGGTGTTTGTATTGTGTCCTCCATCAATTGAGATAATTTGAGGTGTTTGTGTTGTGTCCTCCATCAGATGAGATAATCTGAGGTGTTTGTGTTGTGTCCTCCATCAGATGACATAATCTGAGGTGTTTGTGTTGTGTCCTCCATCAATTGAGATAATCTGAGGTGTTTGTGTTGTGTCCTCCATCAAATGAGATAATCTGAAGTGTTTGTGTTGTGTCCTCCATCAAATGAGATAATCTGAGGTGTTTGTGTTGTGTCCTCCATCAGATGAGATAATCTGAGGTGTTTGTGTTGTGTCCTCCATCAGATGAGACCCAGAATGCTCTAGAATACAGGCCGGGTGTCATGTCAGTCATAGAAATATAATTCCTAGGATGGACATATCAAATCAAAATCAAATTAAATTGTATTTGTCACGTACGTCGCATACACAACGGGTGTAAATTTTACCGTGAAATTCTTGCTTAAGAGCCCTTCCCAACGCTGCAGAGTTAAAGAAATTATAATACAAATAAAAATAGTAACAAAAGAGGAAAATATTACACAAGAATGGAGCTACTGTATATACAGGAAGTACAAGTACCAGATCAATGTGCAGCTATATACAGGAAGTACCAGTACCAGATCAATGTGCAGCTATATACAGGGACTACCAGTACCAGATCAATGTGCAGCTATATACAGGGAGTATCAGTACCAGATCAATGTGAAGCTATATACAGGGGGTACAGTGCATTCAGAAAGTATTCAGACCCCTTGACTTTTTCCACATTTTGTTACATTACAGCCCTATTCTAAAATGGATTAAATGTTTTTTTCCCCATCATCAATCTACACACAATACCCCATAATGACAAGGAATAAACAGGTTTTTAGAAACGGAAATATCACATTTACGTAAGTTTTCAGACCCTTTACTCAGTACTTTGTTGAAGCACCTTTGGCAGCGATTACAGCCTTGAGTCTTCTTGGGTATGATGCTACAATCTTGGCACACCTGTATTTGGTGAGTTTCTCCCATTCTTCTCTGCAGATCCTCTCAATCTCTGTCAGGTTGGATGGGGAGCATTGCTGCACAGCTATTTTCAGGTCTCTCCAGAGATGTTCGATCGGGTTCAAGTCCGGGCTCTAGCTGGGCCACTCAAGGACATTCAGAGACTCGTCCCGAAGCCACTCCAGGGTTGTCTTGGCTGTGTGCTTAGGGTCGTTGTCCTGTTGAAAGGTGAGCTGTTCTTGCCATAATATGGACTATTACCAAATAGGGCTATCTTCTGTATACCGCCCCTACCTTGTCACAACACAACTGATTGGCTCAAACGCATTAAGAAGGAAAGAAATTCCACAAATTAACTTTTAGATGTGTAGATGTGTCCAAACTTTTGACTGGTACTGTACATGAAGGCAGGGTAAAGTGACTAGGCATCAGGATAGTTAATAAAAAGAGTAAACTAAAGAACAGAGTAGCAGCGGCATATGATGAGTGTAAAGGTGTGTGTGTGTGTGTGTGTGTGTGTGTGTGTGTGTGTGTGTGTGTGTGTGTGTGTGTGTGTGTGTGTGTGTGTGTGTGTGTGTGTGTGTGTGTGTGTGTGTGTGTGTGTGTGTGTGTGTGTGTGTGTGTGTTTGTGTAGTGTGTGTGAGTGGGTGATTGTGTGTATAGTGTGTACACTGATTTTACAAAACATGCTCTTTCCATGACATAGACTGACCAAGTGAATCCAGGTGAAAGCTATGATCCTTTATTAATGTCACTTGTTAAATCCACTTCAATCAGTGTATATGAAGGGGAGGAGACAGGTTAAAGAAGGATTTTTAAGCATTGAAGCAATTGGGACATGGATTGTGTATGTGTGCCATTCAGAGGGTGAATGGGCAAGACAAAATATTGAAGTGCCTTTGAACAGTGTAGGGTAGTAGGTGCCAGGCGCACCATTTTGAGTGTGTCAAGAACTGCAACGCTTCTGGGTTTTTCACACTTAACAGTTTCCCTTGTGTTCCACCACCCAAAGGACATCCAGCCAACTTGACACAACTGTGGGAAGCATTGGAGTCAACATGGGCCAGCATCCCTGTGGAATACTTTTGACCCCTAATAGAGTCCAAGTCTCGACGAATTGAGGGTGTTCTGAGGGAAAAAGGGAGTGCAACGCAATATCATGAAGGTGTTCCTAATGTTTTGTACACTCAGTGTATAGTCTTGTGTGTGTTCATAGAGTCAGTGCAAGATGGGGTTACTGCAGATAGTCCTGGTAACCATTTAAGGAACAATTTAGCAGTCTTATGGCTATTTAGCAGTCTTATGGCTTGGGGCTGGAAGCTGTCTCGGAGCCTGTTGGTCCGGGAGCCGATGCTCCGGGACCTGTTAGTCAGATGGTAGCTGAGGGAACAGTCTATGACTTGAGTGGCTGGAGTCGTTGGCAATTTTTCAGGCCTTCCTCTGACCCCGCCTGATATAGAGGTCCTGGATGGCATGGAGCTCGGCCCCAGTGATGTACTAGGCTGTCCGCACCACCATCTGTAGAGCTTTGCGGTCGAGGGTGGTGCATTTGCCATACCAAGCGGGGATGCAGCCAGTCAAAATGCTCTCGAAGGTGCAGCTGTAGAACTTTTTGAAAATCTGATGACCCATGCCAAATCTTTTCAGCCTCCTGAAGGGGTAAGAGGCGCTTTCGTGTCTTTCTTCACAACTGTGTGTGTGTGTGTGTGTGTGTGTGTGTGTGTGTGTGTGTGTGTGTGTGTGTGTGTGTGTGTGTGTGTGTGTGTGTGTGTGTGTGTGTGTGTGTGTGTGTGTGTGTGTGTGTGTGTGTGTGTGTGTGTGTGTGTGTGTGTGTGTGTGTGTGTGTGTGTGTGTGTGTGTGTGTGTGTGTGTGTGTGTGTGTGTGGACCATGTCCTTAGTGATGTGGACGCCAAGGAACTTGAAGCTCCCTTCAGACCACTTCAATTTAGCTGGAACATCATTGACATTTAAATTGAATTGACATTTTTACTTTCAATTACTACTACAAAGATGGCCGCCGGTCCACCCAGCATCAAATGTCAACTTAAATAGGATGTCTACTCTATTATCTACAGTTGTGATTTCAATAGGTTTCCAATGGAAGATTGACAGTCTATTGTAAAACCAATATTAGGAAGGTATTGATATTGATGTTCTTAGTCAAGACAACATTCTCTGACGTGTGGACCTCCAACCATCTTCGTGCCATCATTTGAAAGTTGACATTTCAATTATATAGCTGTTTTAGTACATTTATCAGCCAAAACATGACACGCAGCCTGTATTCAAGAGTATGCTGTGTCTCAACTGATGGTGGGCACAACACAAACACCTCATATGATGTAAAATAGGGTCAGAGCTACAACATATGTGTGGGGAGAAAATATACTTTGCATTTAACATTTTTTATTTCTGTTAAACTTTAAAATAAATATTGTTTGACAAACCTGTTTGTAAGGTTTTAAGTGATATCAACCTCAACCGTTTATATTTTCTAGTGATGAAGACATGGATGTCTCATGGTGGGGTGGAGTATGCAAAATGGGTCAACTTTGAGCACCTCTATCTCCTAAATGTTTTGTCATTTATGTCCAAAAATATACTTTCTGATCACTTCTACCACGGGCAAATATATATTGAACATTTGGTGGAAATCAAAAGGAGGGCAGTCAAAAAGTGATTGAAATCAATGGAATGAGCCTGTAATAGACAGTGCAACACTGTCTGTCTCTACACTGTAATTACACTGCCTTTGTACCTGCCAGGTAAATACTCAAGTATTAGGGACATTTGTTAGTTAAAGTGGGACTCCTCTATGTTTTAATAGTGAACAGCTAAGAGTTTTATCAGATCATGTTTCCCATCACTCCAAGCTGAGTAATGACTGTGAAGAGTACTGTCCATCAACCAGTACTCTGAACTCTATCTTTATTCATTGACTTCTGACTTAACATGAAGGTAGCTTGAAATGTTCTCATTTAGCGGTGTTGAAAGGCCACTTCAATGAGAAATGAGTCATTGTTTACAGTTGTTCACCCAGAAGCTTTCAATAAAAAAAAAGTCTGGAAGCGTGCAACAGCCAAATTGTGAAGCATGTGTCTGGACTGCTGCATTTGTTTTTGGAGTGAGACAGTTTTTTTTGTCAGGTTCATAATTTTAACTTAAAGATGGAATCCGCATTTGAGGAAACAGCAGCATGTTCGCCCCGGCGCCTTTGTTCAAGTTTTTGTTTTGATGATGTAACGGAGGAGAAACGGAGGAGAGGTACGTGATAAGCATGGTTACATACTCTGCTGTTCTATCGAGCGTGCAGTGATGTCCGAGGGGGGAAACTGTTTGTTGTCTCAGTAACTTATTTGTTGTTGTAATATCCCAAACGGACGTGCGGTTCCAACAAATAAGGATTGTAGCTGTAAGCAGCCGAAACAGCTATTATATGTAGTCAAATATGAACATATTTTTGAAGTGGTCAGATCTATCTGCAGTAAGCTATTCATTTTACAGTAAGCAAACCCAGCCACAGCAGTTAACATTTCATCTTCATGTGTCAAACAGAGGTTGTCTAACTAAGTCTTTGACACAGTCGATGAGCAGCGGCCTCTGACACTAGTCCTGACACTAGCCAACTAGCCCTGACATTAGCCCACTATCCCTGACACTAGCCCTGACACTAGCCCACTAGCCCTGACATTAGCCAACTAGCCCTGACACTAGCCCACTATCCCTGACATTAGCCCTGGCACTAGCCCACTAGCCCTGACACTAGCCCTGACACTAGTCCTGACACTAGCCCACTAGCCCTGATTTTAGCCCACTAGCCCTTTCATTAGCCAAGTAGCCCTTTCATTAGCCAAGTAGCCCTGACACTAGCCCACTAGCCCTGACGTTAGCCCACTAGCCCTGACACTAGCCCACTAGCCCTGACACTAGCCCTGACATTAGCCAACTAGTCTTGACCTTAGCCCACTAGCCCTGTCATTAGCCAACTAGTCTTGACCTTAGCCCACTAGCCCTGTCATTAACCCACTAGCCCTGACACTAGCCTTGACATTAGCCACTAGCCCTGAGACTAGCCCAACCTATCCACAGCATGGTTCTCTCCATACCGTTTGCATGAATTTTGTTTAATTCATTTTCTACTTCTATTTAGCCAGGGAGTCTTACCCATCAGCTAACTGAATAATATGAGCTCCACCTTTCCAGCTTACAAATTTACTTAATTATCATAAGAGCCAAGCGAGTGGCATCCGTCCATTTTGGGCATTAGTGGCATCAGTCCATATGACAAGATAATGGTATGGGTGGAGATGTGAGGTATGAAGCCAAATATATGATCTCTCTGCAAATAGGCAGCAATGAATGGATGATAGTCTAGGTATGAATGGATGATAGTCTAGGTATGAATGGATGATAGTCTAGGTATGAATGGATGATAGTCTAGGTATGAATGGATGATAGTCTAGGTATGAATGGATGATAGTCTAGGTATGAACGGATGATAGTCTAGGTATGAACGGATGATAGTCTAGGTATGAATGGATGATAGTCTAGGTATGAACGGATGATAGTCTAGGTATGAATGGATGATAGTCTAGGTATTGAAACTACGGCTTTACAACACCAGTTGCATTGTTCCCTGGAGTATCTGTGAACAGTTGTGTTCCTCAGCAACAATCTATTGGAATCAATGAGACCAGATTCAAGGCCAAATGCTAAAACTGTATCTAAAAATACAGTCTCAAAGAGAAAGCCAACGGTATGAACGGTGTTGGTTATTAACACCGACTGTTTCCGTGTGCTTTTTGTGCTACACCAACTGTAAGACTTCACATCCCTCTAGTGCTTCTGTGCCGGCCTTCTTGTTGATTTCACGATTTTGTGCTGATCCGCGTATTGATTGGCTGGTCCCGGGAGCAGCAGAGGCAGGCAGGTTGGTGGGCGCGTGGGCGTTTTATGATCTGTCCTCATCCTCTTTCCATCCTGTAAAGTGCTTAACAACAATCAATCTTTACTCCGCTCTTCAGAGATAGTGTTGGCTGTGAGGGCTGGTATTGATCAGCAACGTCTCCAGGTAATCTTTACTCAAAATACAAACTTCACCTTTTCCCTGACTGAGGAGAAAGCAATGTAAGAAAAGCTGCATAACAATCCGATGCAATAATATGTACAAGACCTCCATATTCTACCACCATCTCTGGTTAGGTCCTCTTAGTGGAGTATCAGACCTCGACCACCTGTAAGAGTCAAGGCCTGTATCATCACTCTACCAACAATAAGCAATGCTATCAACAGAGTGTTAGGCCTTCAAGGTGAAATGCTGATTTCAGTTCAGTAGTGAGATGACCTTTCTTTGTTTCCTCCCTTTGTTTTCCTCTCCTTTGTGTTGAATAAAGGTCAAAGTTCAGTTCAGTAGTGAGATGACCTTTCTTTGTTCCGTACCTTTGTTTTCCTCTCCTTTGTGTTGAATAAAGGTCAAAGTTCAGTTCAGTAGTGAGATGACCTTTCTTTGTTCCGTACCTTTGTTTTCCTCTCCTTTGTGTTGAATAAAGGTCAAAGTTCAGTTCAGTAGTGAGATGACCTTTCTTTGTTCCCTCCCTTTGTTTTCCTCTCCTTTGTGTTGAATAAAGGTCAAAGTTCAGTTCAGTAGTGAGATGACCTTTCTTTGTTCCGTACCTTTGTTTTCCACTGCTCTGTGTTGAAGAGAGGTCAAAGAACAGAGATCATTGCTAGATGAAACCTGACAGACAGGACGAGTCCATTCCGGGTTCAGGAAGGCCTTGGGGTGACAGCCACTGACAGACGTCGGGATAAGTGTCAGGTCTAACAGAGACCTGCTTTTCTTTTGTTTGACATCCTCCACCAAACTGACAGGAATGCTGAGGTCGTCCTATAACTTGTCATCCTCCACCAAACTGACAGGAATGCTGAGGTCGTCCTATAACTTGTCATCCTCCACCAAACTGACAGGAATGCTGAGGTCGTCCTATAACTTGTCATCCTCCACCAAACTGACAGGAATGCTGAGGTCGTCCTATAACTTGTCATCCTCCACCAAACTGACAGGAATGCTGAGGTCGTCCTATAACTTGTCATCTTCCACCAAACTGACAGGAATGCTAAGGTCATCCTATAACTTCCCTCCTCTGTCATCACGGCCCTGAAGCATGATCACTCATCTTCACCGCTCTCTCGTTTGATTTTGCGTGCAGCAAGTTCAAGTAGGATGGCAATGGAATGAAACTGGAGGAACTTAGCCAGAGGTGGGCGAAACATGCCAACCCAAATCACAGAAGTAGTACAACTCATAGTGTACAACAGGGAGAGCCTCTCTTCTTCTTCTCTCTCTTCATGTTTATGCTAATGAGCCTCATTACCATGCTTTGTAGAAATCTGGGGCTGTACTGGAAGTCATGTGATCAGCACTCAGTACAGTTTTTGGAGGTCATTCAAATCCAATGGGGATCCAGTGCAATTAATCAAAATAATGTATTCGGGAAAAACAACGCAGTAGGACAGCAAAGTTCACCGTCGATGGGAGGTGGAGTGTATTTGACGGCGCGCCAGGTATCCATATTGGCATGGAGACAGAGGGAGTTTTGGATAATTCTTCATGTACATTGTTTGACTTCTCCTTGCCTATCCCAGAGAGGCCAAGAGAAGAGTAAAACAATTCAGATGCTGGAATACTTAATCTTAAAGAGTATTTTCATGTTGTCTGGATATTGCCTGTGTGTTGAAGAGTGAAGTGATTGAGTGGAAAATATGTAGAAAGCACAGGATGTTGGGTCATTGAATGAGGGCCTGGGGTGTCTTTGTGAGTTACAGCGGCTGTCATGTAGTCTGGCTGACACGAGCTCTCAAAGTCTTCTTGCTGTGTAGTCACGTGGGTCGGGCGTCAGTCAGGCTAGATGTCATGAAGCTTAGTGCAAATAATGATAAGGATTCTGTTTAGGAATAACAAGCAAATGAGGATAAGAATTCTGTGTAGGAATAACAAGTAAATGATGATAAGGATTCTGTTTATGAATAACAAACAAATTATAATGATTCTGTTGAGGAATAACAAGTAAATGATAATAAGGATTCTGTTGAGGAATAACAAGCAAATGAGAGCTATTTAACCTTTTTTTTTACTGATATGCTCAAGAAAGACGCAAGCTGAAGGATGACACGTGCTCAATGATGACAAGGTGCTTTACATCCAATATGTGGGTTTTGTATAGGACAAGGGCCTCAGCCTGAAGTATCGGTGTGTTCAGTGGAACAGGAAACTGGAGAGTGAATAAGTGTCTACCCATCAAGTCAGTTTAATTCCTACTTAATTGCCAATAAGTCATGTTTGATTACTAAATATATATCCTCTATTAAGGCCACAGCTGAAATGGTAAAGTAAATGAAAGGGTAAATATGCTATTATGTTTCTACCTTTATACTAAGGCTGTAAAACGACTAAAACATATTGAGTTCATTGCATGATTTGCTCTGATTATCGGGATTAATCTCAAATTCAGAATTTGCTCGAATTGAGCTGTAATTGTAAGATTTTTTTTATACAGAAAAAAGCATTATAAGAATATTGACGTCTTGATTTTGTCCAAACTCAAGTAACGGTTCGCAAAATCTAGTAAATTTATAAAGCACCCTTTCTTTAACTTCAATGTCAACTTGTTTTGATAATGCATGGTGTTTTACCTGTAATGAGTATGTACTGTATTATGGATGTTTTCAGTGTATTCTGAATGCTTTCAGACAATGTGACGAATCACGATATAGAAAGAATTGTGCACTAAAATGACAAAAAGTGAATTTAAATTGACTGATGAACTCTTGACAGCCCTACGTTATACACTACTGGTCAGTGGATTCAACTGCTTTGTCCTGTAGACTCATAGATTACACTTAATGAGTTTTTCTGTTATCTTTCTGGGTTTTGCATCCTTTCAAACCACTAAATAGTTTAAAACCACCACAAACTCTGACAGAAATAGGCATCGCCCTACTTCAGGGACATGGAGGCGCAGACACTCTCCACATTACCTGGGACATGGTAATAGCGCCGCATCGCTCCTCCCTCCTAAGAGAATTTAGCCCAGATGTGACAGGCATACTCTGCAGTTGTGTTGAAAGGCTCGGCTTCGTCTTCTGCTGGGACTCAGGGAGAGGAGTTGATGCCGACTCAGCCTTTAGTCTCTGCATGGGCCTCATCTTATGGATCTCTTATGTTGGGGGTGGCCACTTAATATTAAATCAAGGCTGGGAGAACAAGTGCATTGGGGGTAGCCATCTTAATAATTGAAGGACAGCCTTGGTACAGTAGCTATGGAAAATCCTTGGAAGTTTTTTTTTTTCTGGCTCTTGAAGTTTGTCCCAGAAAGCTGTGAGACTTGTTTTTTCAAGACAGCTGATCCCAAACTCCCTATAGGCAGATATAGAAAGAGATGAAGGAGGAAGAAACAGACAATGCATTGGCCAACAGCAAATGCAGTGTGACCGTGCAGGGGCTGTGGGCCAAACTGAAGGAGATTACCCAACGGAAGGCATCTTTCCTCAGGGATTTGTTAACACTTTAACTTGCCGCTTTCCTCCGTGTCCTTCCATTTATTTTGGCAGTTTACTGCTTCAGGTATTTAAAGGTTCTGAAAATTACAGTTGGCTAACTTCCAGGAAGTTTGAAAAGACAGGCTGAGTGGGCGGGGAGCTTATATTCATGAGCTCGCTTTGACTGACAGCTCTTTGAAAACACCTATTTCAAGCAACTTGGATGCAGTGAGCAGTGTTACACTTAAATCATCTCGAGTTAATTTGGTGAAACACAAAGCAACTCAAACAACATTGAAATTGCATCAATGATATCCATTTGTTTTTTAATGAATCTCCCATTTGGCAGGTCTCTTGTGACGCGGTTCACAGCACCACTGACTGATGTGTTGACTTGACGTCTGCGTCTGCGTTTTGAATAACCCATCGCCCCTTTTGTTCCACGCTGGCTGAAGACCTAGCTAGCCAGCAACATGCTAACACCAGACGCAGATGAAAGGGCTGACATATAAATATATTTGCCACAGATGAATAGGGTAAACTTTGAATTATATTTGCTGACACCCTACAGTAACATTTGGGAACCCGTAGAGTTGCTGTCTATCCATACATACCACGCCCCTCTGCAGGCATGCCTTCTCCGATATTGGTTACAAGGCAGTACTTATTTAAATTAGGTAAGAGAATCACGTTACCATTGGTGTATTAAAATGAGCGTTAAGGTGATGTCACCTTGTCCCCTTAGTAATGAATCTAAGTGTTTGACATGGTGGAGGCGACCAGTAACTTTATGATCAAACGTTATCAATGTAGAAGCAACAGTAATTTTTCATACTTTGGTCATCATACTTCCATCTGTTTTCATCAAAATATCATACATTTCATCAAAGACTGTTCATGACCTTTTAACATGGTCATGATGTAACAGGCTTGTCATAGCGTCGCATGAACCACAGTTAATGATGAACTGACGAAGCAGTTCCCCAAAATAAAAAGGTTGGGTGCTTGATGCCACGATGTGACCTAGAACACATTCCCATTTGGGTCCCAAACTAACGAAAACGTATTGCATCTTTATAGATCGTTCATAAAGTCTTCATAAGCACTACACAGATTATTTATACATACTTTAGAAGCAGTCACTGCCACTTGATAAAGCACATATAAGATCCATTCATGTGGGTTCTTTGGCACCCTAGCATGGATTTTGTCAAGACCCGTAAAGCCTCGTTAAAGCCGTATTAAAAGTTTTTTTTATTTTTTAATAGGAGCCAAATATTTAATTTTGGCTGTCATGTCAGGTGGAATTTCTATGATGTTTAATTTGACCAAGTAACTAAATCAATGGAAGTATTCGGAGCAAAAACAGTTGACATGGAAGTAGCCTGTAGTTTTTATTACAGTGTTCTACTACAGTACTTAGGTGTATTCAGAAGAATACTTGCTGCAACTAGTCACTTTTACAACGTCACATTTCATCCATCCCTCCCTTCAACCATCCCACTGATCGTTTTAGATTTATTTTCGGCTCTCAAAGACATCTCTCCGAATTTAAATTCATGTTTCATCAAACCCTGCATAAAATGCTGATTATAGAAAATATATCAAAATGAATCCGCCGTGTCTGAAGATGAAAGTGTTCTAATCTTTCATGGTTATGTGACCATTACGTCATTAATGTTTTACATTAAAGGAAAGTACATACAATTATTACCACCTTAACATTGTTCTAAACACTTCTCTCCCGGCACGTGTTGATGAATCCAACTCACAGTATATTTATGACGTGTTGTGTAATCTAATCTAATACAATACTTGGTGAAATTAAATAGTGTTGGTTTGTGTGCTAGTTTTCAGCTTTTCCTTGTACGCCACCACTGAATCTAACCATTTAAACCGGTTGTGTGGACTCTTTGAAAAATGACATTGATCAGTAAGGCTAAGAAGAAAACATCATAATACTCTATCTAGTGCTTTAAGACTTTCCCTCTGTGTTGCTGGTACTCCCATAACTAGGCCTTCTATAAGATTGCCAGCCCTTTAATGTATTTTAATCTAACCATGCTGAGATCACGATCTCTTTCGCAGATGAGCCCTGCATCAACACATCAATAAACAATTAGTACACTATACATACCTATATAGACATAAATTACACAAAACACTAAAAGCAAAGCACAAGCATATATAACATCAGGCTTCTAGGCTCGGACTGGCTGCGCCTTAAACAGTCGCTGTCCACTGTCTTGCGGTGCTGAATTTCAAAATTCAGATTCCGTCGCTGTCCTTTTCAGTCGGTGCTGAATCGCCTGAACGCGTGTGCGTGTGCCCGCGCCTGCGCCTGTTTCTCTATGTGTTTGTGTCAGGTTACGATGATACATTTTCACTGCAACGATGAGCACCAAATGGTTTCTAGTGACAACGTAGAGCTGTTTTATATGTTGAATTGCATGTGGCCTAGACCAGAGCAATACATGTATTGTAAGTATGGCTCTGGCCTCTACTAGATCCATTCAACTCTACACAATACATTCAGTCAAACAGCCTACAGTCATTGCCGTCTCATTTCTATGAAGCTTCTCACAACGTGCCACTTGTCTGAGGTCACACCGGAATCGGACGTCCTGTTACACGCTCAGACATCCTTGTAAGTCACTGAAAAGGCAACTACCTATAATGTAAAAGGTGCAGATGCCGGTGATTAAATGACTTAAATGTAAATGTAAATTTAAAGACTACCGAAGCGTATCATTTTGATTAGGCAGGACACCCTGTGAAATGACGGATTATTGTCAATAGTTGAATTGAGAGGGGCAAACGCCTGTAGGTGGCAACCCTGCCTCATCAAGTAAACACACACACACACACACACACACACACACACACACACACACACACACACACACACACACACACACACACACACACACACACACACACACACACACACACACACACACACACACACACACACACACACACACACACACACACACACACACACACACACACACACACACACCATTCCCTCTGGCCTTTATGTGTTAATGCTATTGATCAGTCAATAATAATGAGTTCATAGAGATGTAACCCAAATGGAAGGTCGGTAGAATGAGACGATGGATTGTAGGCGAATACTAGAGAGGTTTCAGTCTTTAGCCTACCACACACACGGCAGTGGTATTTTTACATCGCTGAGCTCGGACCATGCAGTCTAATGAATTCCATGTGCTCCCTCCCTATTCGAGCCATGGACTGCAGCAAGCGCAAGAGCGATTAGAACCCAGTGGCTCCCCGGTGGATATGGAACACACGGAATGTTGATGGTGCTGATATTACACGGATCCCACAAATCCCCCTGACATCGCAAAAATTGTTATCAATAGTTACCCTTATGTTAACTAGGTAGCCTACCGGACTGCATCGAAAACCAGCTTCTGGTGGATATTTAGTAATTACAGAGCGCATATAGGCTACATTCCGCGCGCTCATATGCCATTTGTTTGCGTATTAGGCTCTGCGTTATTTCCCAGGGAATCAAGTTGATGGATTGGCTATGGATGCATTGAGTGGTTGTTTGACGAATCTGGATCAGAACCTTCGAATAAGAATGGCTGCGTCCTTTTGAGACATGTATGTACACACCTCGACTGCATCCATGCATATACTTATATATTTTTTTGATTTTACGCTTGCTACATCGATCATGTTCGGGAATATTGCCTGGACATGTGACCCTCTATGGTAACTGACATTATACCTCTGCAAATCCTCCAGTAGGCTATCAGAGAGCTGCACCAATAAGGGATGAACATCAATCCAAATGTGGATAGTCCATTTCAATCTCGGGTTATGGCATTAACTGTGTACGCTCAAGAATAATTTCACTGAGAAATCCTATATAGGGCACCACGTTCAGTTCCACAGGAAAGGGCTATATGAAGAAATAGCCCCAGACTTATCGCTCTCTCACAAACTCGGCAGCATTTCCCCCCATCGGAATACAAAGTCAAAAGCTACCGGCACCCCGCGGGTTTTCTCTACTGTGGCCACAGGAATGGTGGATTCATCCCAATTTCATGCACCTCTTTTTGATCATTTGTAATTTTTTTTATTGCGTTCGAGGTTCGTTTTCTTACGTTTTTGATTCTGCTGCTGCCGATGTAGACTACGTGTGGTTGCCTCGAATCCTTTCACATGGGTGAGGATTGTGCATCGGTCTTCCAGCCAATCCAATCGGATACCTTGGCCCTGGTGTGTTTGATTTTTTTGCTTCATTTTGAGCACAATCCCACATCTTCGAGAAAATGCGTAAGTATGTTTTATTTGATTTATTCACCTCTTATATCTACATTAAGTTAGACACTTTAATCTTTCTTATCCATCTCGGCTACTCTACACGACAGAGTGGTCATTTGGGTGTTCAACACGACACCGTTTTCCGCTATGGACTAATGTCGCTATAATGTCGCTATAATGTCGCTTTAGGCTACATGTACAATAGTTGATGTTAATTCACATTTTTTAAGACATAATTAAACCATGTGAAGCTCTCTCTCGCGCGCGCGCGCGCGTGTGTATATGTGCATGTGTGTTTAAGAGAGAGAGAGGGAGAGAGAGAGAGAGAGAGAGAGAGAGAGAGAGAGAGTCCGAAAGAGACATAGTAAGTAGTTAGATAAATATATACGTAATAATAGGCTTTATTTATTTAATGATGGGGTATGGCCTAAACCGTTTGGTGAGACAGTGTGTTTAGGTAGATTCGGGATTCTGTAAATCCCTGTATAGCCATTATACCAATGTTGCTAGATACGTCATATGGTCATTCATATTCAGCTCAGGTGTGGTTCGTCATGCCGCTTAGTAATGACACATTTGCAGCACGGGGGCCACCAGATTGACCCACCAAATTCCTCAGGTGAGTTCTACAATAGGGTTTCATAGATTTAGGATGTTTTGAGTAATATTTATCAACTGACTAGGCCCCCCAATTAGCTTTTATCCACTAACTCTGTATCCGTGCATGTTAAATCCACCGTGATATTTATGACGTTCAAAGCAATTGACTCGAGCGGAGTGTCAGCCCACATGAGACTGCTTGTGTCTCAACCCCAGTGCTCTTCCTGTGGCACAGCTGCTAATGGAATGTGATGGAGGTGCATTAGTGTTGATTTCCCCCAATCGGATTCCCGAGCACTGTTGACCAGAAGGGAGCATGATGTCTAACCAGGAGTTATGTCATTTGGTGCTGATTCAGATTCTAACTAGTGGGTGTTATATTATAGCTGCGGTGCCTCAACGGGGCGTCACGCTTGGGTGAGTTAATACAGTTCCGGTGTTGATGTGAGCTGTCCATTGGAAGGCGGTGCTGAAAATCCTACCCGCGTTAGGTTACTGGAGGGCGATACCTTGTTAGGCCTCCTATATAGATGTACCCGAGCATGAAAGCATATTACTCAGAACATGAAAGCACATTTCTTTAGATAGTAATACTGTGTTGATGTAAGTTTCTCCATTATAAATAACCATGAACCTGTCGGCCATGTTCATTAGCAGGTTTTAAGGCAACTGTGCATTGGGAAAACATGAATGTTCAAATTGGCATGGACTTTAATTTCAATGGTTTCTCACTGTAAACATTGTTTCTTCCGAAACATTCATTCAAATATGCATGAAGTATATTATCTCTTCACATGTTGTTGCATATTCAACATTTGCCAAAAGACCAGCAGCTCAAGAAGAATGATATTGACTTTTTGGCTTCTGCTGGAAATTGGAAACCCCTATCATGTTTTACCAAAGGCACACATTACCTTAAATCCCATTTATATTTCTTTCAATAATGGCATGTCTGCTATATGCGTAATATACCACTTTAAATTAGTCATGTTTAACTAATCACTATGATGTAAGCTGTTTGGTCTTCTGCTTGTATTACTTCAACCTGAAACTGACTGTTACTATGCCACAGCACTGAATATGTTTAGCAGTGCAGATCATGGAAGCAGATTGCACTCATGGTGTGAAGTGGCACGTCTGTTGGGTCCTGTGAGCATGGAATCAATACAATGTTACATTTCACAGTCTAATGCCTTGATTTATCGACTTAGATCACAGTCTGAGTTTCTCACTTTCTGGCCTAAAGCATCTTCAAATATATGAAGTATCAAGGTCTGGCTTGAATGACTTGCCAAGAGTTTGGTTTGGATGACATAGAAGTTCATATAAATGTTGTGTGATGTTCTTATTTCTCAAAAGCGTTCTCATGTCGAGCTGAGTTGGTATTCCACACCGCCTGTGGCCTAGATCACATGATATTCATTTAGAGAAATGTCCAAGCCTCAATCCTAAATGAGTCAGAAAGATTGATAGCATCTAATAATGTGGTGCCAATCTTCCCCATTCATTTGTTATTGAAAGGATGAACTTTCTCTTAAAGGTCATTCATAAACATTGGGCTAACATCAGTGCCCTCCAGTGGAGGCTTGTGAAGGTCTTGGTCAGCATTGTTCAGTGGATAATACTGTAGATTACATGGGGGGGCTATATTCACACTGGGGGGGGGGGGGGGGGGGTTAAATTCACACTGGGGGGGCTGTGTCAGAATGTAACTATTACCTACAGTTTACTGAAGGTATTTTTACAGTATTGTACTAACAATACTGCATGCTGTTTAGAAAAATATATGCACTAAGTACAATATGACCATGCTATGTCTCATTCATACTGAGGAGTTGAACTAAGAGGAAGTGGACACATGGGCCTCCACTGCCTCATACTTCTACTGTAGTTGATACACTGCCTCATACTTCTACTGTAGTCGATACACTGCCTCATACTTCTACTGTAGTCGATACACTGCCTCATACTTCTCCTGTAGTCGATACACTGCCTCATACTTCTACTGTAGTCGATACACTGCCTCATACTTCTACTGTAGTCGATACACTGCCTCATACTTCTACTGTAATCGATACACTGCCTCATACTTCTACTGTAGTCGATACACTGCATCATACTTCTACTGTAGTTGATACACTGCCTCATACTTCAAATGTAGTCGATACACTGCCTCATACTTCAAATGTAGTCGATACACTGCCACATACTTCTACTGTAGTCGATACACTGCCTCATACTTCTACTGTAGTCGATACACTGCCTCATACTTCTACTGTAGTCGATACACTGCCTCATACTTCTACTGTAGTCGATACACTGCCTCATACTTCTACTGTAGTCGATACACTGCCTCATACTTCTACTGTAGTCGATACACTGCCACATACTTCTACTGTAGTCGATACACTGCCTCATACTTCTACTGTAGTCGATACACTGCCTCATACTTCTACTGTAGTCGATCCACTGCCTCATACTTCTACTGTAGTCGATACACTGCCTCATACTTCTACTGTAGTCGATACACTGCATCATACTTCTACTGTAGTCGATACACTGCATCATACTTCTACTGTAGTTGATACACTGCCTCATCCTTCAAATGTAGTCCATACACTGCCTCATACTTCAAATGTAGTCCATACACTGCCTCATACTTCTATTGTAGTTGATACACTGCCTCATACTTCGAATGTAGTCGATACACTGCCTCATACTTCTACTGTAGTCGATACACTGCATCATACTTCTACTGTAGTCGATACACTGCATCATACTTCTACTGTAGTTGATACACTGCCTCATCCTTCAAATGTAGTCCATACACTGCCTCATACTTCAAATGTAGTCCATACACTGCCTCATACTTCTATTGTAGTTGATACACTGCCTCATACTTCGAATGTAGTCGATACACTGCCTCATACTTCAAATATAGTCGATACACTGCCTCATACTTCTACTGTAGTTGATACACTGCCTCATACTTCTAATGTAGTTGATACACTGCCTCATACTTCTACTGTAGTTGATACACTGCCTCATACTTCTACTGTAGTCGATACACTGCCTCATACTTCGAATGTAGTTGATACACTGCCTCATACTTCGACTGTAGTCCATACACTGCCTCATATTCTACTGTAGTTGATACACTGCCTCTTACTTCTACTGTAGTCCATACACTGCCTCATACTTCTACTGTAGTTAATACACTGCCTCATATTCTACTGTAGTCAATACACTGCCTCATATTCTACTGTAGTCCATACACTGCCTCATACTTCTGCTGCAGTTGATACACTGCCTCATATTCTACTGTAGTTGATACATTGACTGTTACTTCTACTGTAGTCCATACACTGCCTCATACTTCTACTGTAGTTGATACACTGCCTCATATTCTACTGTAGTTGATACATTGTCTCTTACTTTTATTGTAGTCGATGCATTGCCTCATGCTTCTACTATAGTCAATATACTTCCTCATACTTCTACTGTAGTCGATATACTGTCTCATACTTCTACTGTATTCCATGCCTTTGAGATTATTTATTTAATTTGTTTTCACATCATTTTAACATTCTGTCATAAAAAATGTCATTCATTCTGTCGTTAACTTCTTCGGGATCGATATCCCTTCCACAGGACGGTTGAGCTAACATAGGCTAATGGGATTAGCATAAGGTTGTAAGTAACAAGAACATTTCCCAGGACATAGACATATATGATATTGGCAGAAAGCTTAAATTCTTGTTAATCTAACTGCACTGTCCAATTTACAGTAGTATTACAGTGAAAGAATACCATATTATTGTTTGAGGAGAGTGCACAATTTTCAACATGAAAAGTTATTAATTAACAAACTAGGCACATTTGGGCAGTCTTGATACAACATTTTGAACAGAATTACAATGGTTCATTGGATCAGTCTAACACGTTGCACATACACTGCTGCCTTCTAGTGGCCAAAATCTAAATTGCACCTGGGCTGGAATAATACATTATGGCCTTTCTCTTGAATTTCAAAGATGATGGTACATCAAAAAATACAAAAGAACGTTGTTTTTTTTCTTTGTATTATCTTTTACCAGATCTATTGTGTTATATTCTCCTACATCTCTTTCACATTTCCACAAACTTCAAAGTGTTTCCTTTTAAATGATACCAAGAATATGCATATTCTTGCTTCAGGGCCTGAGCTACAGGCAGTTAGATTTGGGTATGTCATTTTAGGTGAAAATTGAAAAAAAGGGGCGTAGCAATTTTTAATGTTAAAAAAATAGTTTCCCTATCTCAAGAGGTTAAATAAAAATGACTATAGTAAGTGCCTATTAAGTGCCAAATAAAGTAACAGGGTTGACTGTAACAGAGTTGACGATTTCATCTTTAATCAGCCATAAATCCCCTTGTGACAGGATGAATGGAAGCTTGTAACAAAAAAAGAAAGAAATTGTAGATTTTGTTTTGCCTGTCTGTCTATGAGTAATAGGGTTGCTGTGTTATGCTCGACCCGTTCAGTTTTCCACCAGAAAATGGTGCTCATCAGGTTTTACACTAGGATTTGACTATTAGATGTTCAATATTTCTCTTGAAAAAAAATATTTAAAAAGGAATAGTTTCACCATATTAAAACGAGAGTTCAGGTTACAGAACAGGGTTGACCTTAAAATGAGGGCCGGATTGTTGTTTTTTACCTTCAAATTAGTCACTAATCACATGAAATACAGTGAGCTCCAAACTACTGGGGCAGTGACACATGTGTTGTTGTTTTGGCTCTGTGTTTTGGCTCTGATACAATATGATACAATATATGCTAACCTCCCCTGTTATTGTAATGGTGAGAGGTTAGCATGTCTTGGGGGTATGATTTAAAATTCTAACCTCCCCTGTTATTGTAATGGTGAGAGGTTAGCATGTCTTGGGGGTATGATTTAAAAAGCTAACCTCCCCTGTTATTGTAATGGTGAGAGGTTAGCATGTCTTAGGGGTATGATTTAAAATGTTAACCTCCCCTGTTATTGTAGTGGTGAGAGGTTAGCATGTCTTGGGGGTATGATTTAAAATGCTAACCTCCCCTGTTATTGTAATGGTGAGAGGTTAGCATGTCTTGGGGGTGTGATAAAAAATGCTAACCTCCCCTGTTATTGTAATGGTGAGAGGTTAGCATGTCTTGGGGGTATGATTTAAAATGTTAACCTCCCCTGTTATTGTAATGGTGAGAGGTTAGCAAGTATTGGGGGTATGATTTAAAATGTTAACCTCCCCTGTTATTGTAATGGTGAGAGGTTAGCATGTCTTGGAGGCATGATTTAAAAAGCTAACCTCCCCTGTTATTGTAATGGTGAGAGGTTAGCATGTCTTGGGGGTATGATTTAAAATGCTAGCCTCCCCTGTTATTGTAATGGTGAGAGGTTAGCATGTCTTGGAGGCATGATATTTGTGCCTCTAACTTTCTCAATCATCATTATTCACGATTCATTCAGGACTATCCGTAATCATAGTAGCATCCACATTCATGTAGAAATGTTTAGAAACATGTTATATTCTTATTTACAATAAATGTGACTCCAAAATTACACAAAACATTATTTAACATTAATTTCTATTGGGCACAACATTTTCTGAAACCCAACCAAAACTAACAGTAAATGCATCCAACAAGTTTGTGGAGTCACAAGCTTGATGTAGTCAATGCATGCTAGGAATATGTGAACAAATTCAACATTTTTGACTACTTAAATACACATACTGTATAAGTGAATTTGTCCCAATACTTTTAGTCCCCTAAAATGGGGGAACTATGTACATAAAGTGCTGTAATTTCAAAACGGTTCCCCTGATATGGATGAAAATACCCTCAAATGAAAGCTGACAGTCTGCACAGCCATTGTACCATTTCAAATCCAAAGTGCTGGAGTACATAGACAAACCAAAACATGTCACGGTCCCAATACTTCTGGAGCTCACTGTAAATAATCATCTTCGGAAATTACTTTATCAAAGCAACAAAATAACTAGGCTTTACCATGATGGTGAAAACTTGGAGATATGTTATGGTTAAGTAGGTTACAATCTTTCTGGAAGTTACAGAGGGTGCATGGAGGGACATTTCAAAATGCAGAATTTTGCCACATTAGCACGTCTTTATTCATATAAAAAAGTCAGATTTATTCAATTCTCCATGTGGTGTTCATTAAAGGGCACTTAATTGAATATAACAGGCTTTTCAAATCCAACATTGGTGCACAATTTCTACTTAAAATATCAAAGGGATGCAAAGGGCATTCATTTAGTGGAACGAGCCAGTAGAGAAAGTGCCTTTGGTTCCATCTTGCTCGAATAAAAGATCATACATTTTTTGAGCGTGTCAATCCTGCAACAATCAGCCCACTAACAGTGCCCATCCAGTGCATGTCCGGAATACAAGGTATCGTATCTGCCCCCTACAATTTGACGAGGCATAATATTGACAATGTTTCTAAATTAATATTCTAAAATGGTGCATATGTTGATATAGCCATGCATGGTTACAGTATATGAGCCTTGCTGTCAGACAGCCACTGTTAGGGTCCTTTAATGTGAAAACAAACACTGCTGATTTCCATTGTTCCCCTCTAATCAGGAACAGATTTAGACCTGGGACACCAGGACACTAGGTGAGTGCAATTAATTATCAGGTAGATAAGACAACCAGCAGTACATCGGATCTCCAGGCTCGGATTTAAATACCTTTGACTTGGATAAACCTTTGGTGACTATATTGACTAGCCTGTTTAAACCACACTGGAATGCTGCAGTGTTCAGTGGTGTAACCAGGCTAGCAATTGACATGCATCACTCAAATGTCTCCCAACTCTGCTTCCAGTAGGCAGCTGCTGCCTGCTTCCATTGAGTGTTATACGACTGCAAGCCGAGGAAATAAAATGTTCATGAATGTTCATTTCTGACTGTCTTGGACTTTTGTCAATGGCAAAAATGCTGATCCATTTGTGCAGATCATTAACTTTTCTGTTGGACTCGTACTGTACAGGATTGATGTTCAATAATGTTTCAGTTGAGGGATCTACTGAAGAGAAATTCCACAGGAAGACAAATTCCACAGTGTGTGTGTGCGTGAGTGTGTGTCTGTGCATGTTTATGAGTGTCTGTGTATCTGTGTGTGTCTGTTTGTCCGTGTTCCTCCTTTCTAGTAAACAACGATCTCCCTCACCTTGTGTCTCCTGCTCAAACCCTAATCAACCGTTCTGTCCTTCTGAAGTGGGGCTTCCCCAATATCACAGAGCACTGACCCTGATTTAGCCCCTAACTTCCTGCCCATCCAGTCTTGGTGGATGGTTACTGAACCACCCTCCCCCTGATGAAACATATGTCTGTGTCTGGTCTGGAGACAGCTAGCCACATCTGGATGAAGTTGACTGCTTGTGAATGAGTTGGACCAACGTATCAGCCGGCCAGACCGATGCAACTCTTCTCAGTATTCCAGCCACTGTGGCAGTCAGGATCGTCATGGTTTCGTGCTCTTGAAAGAGGATTATTCAGCCAGTTCCGCAGCCTGTCACTCTGCAATCCTGACATTTAAATCAAAGTTAGCATGCTAAACGTGAAGAAGCCAGGCCTGTCCCGTTGTCTGTGATGTTAGCTTTCTGTCTAATGTGGTTTACACTTTACAGATGGCTTCTTATCCCAGAGAGGGACACAGTTCAGAGGGTTGTTGACAAGGACCGGAAAATACTATGGTAACACTTTACGTAGAACCAACCGGTAGACTGTATGTCATAATGCGTTGAGACTTTTCACATGAACGTAGTATATGAACCAGGATATAGAATGAGACTTTTCACAGGAACGTAGTATATGAACCAGGATATAGAATGAGACTTTTCACAGGAACGTAGTATATGAACCAGGATATAGAATGAGACTTTTAACAGGAACGTAGTATATGAACCAGGATATAGAATTAGACTTTTCACAGGAACGCAGTATATGAACCAGGATATAGAATGAGACTTTTCACAGGAACGTAGTATATGAACCAGGATATAGAATGAGACTTTTCACAGGAACGTAGTATATGAACCAGGATATAGAATGAGACTTTTCACAGGAACGTAGTATATGAACCAGGATATAGAATGAGACTTTTCACAGGAACGTAGTATATGAACCAGGATATAGAATGAGACTTCTCATAGGAATGTAGTATATGAACCAGGATATAGAATGAGACTTTTCATAGGAACGTAGTATATGAACCAGGATATAGAATGAGACTTTTCACAGGAACGTAGTATATGAACCAGGCTATAGAATGAGACTCTTCACAGGAACGTAGTATATGAACCAGGCTATAGAATGAGACTTTTCATAGGAACGTAGTATATGAACCAGGCTATAGAATGAGACTCTTCACAGGAACGTAGTATATGAACCAGGCTATAGAATGAGACTTTTCATAGGAACGTAGTATATGAACCAGGCTATAGAATGAGACTTCTCATAGGAACGTAGTATATGAACCAGGATATAGAATGAGACTTTTCACAGGAACGTAGTATATGAACCAGGTTATAGAATGAGACTTCTCATAGGAACGTAGTATATGAACCAGGCTATAGAATGAGACTTCTCATAGGAACGTAGTATATGAACCAGGATATAGAATGAGACTTTTCATAGGAACGTAGTATATGAACCAGGCTATAGAATGAGACTTTTCACAGGAACGTAGTATATGAACCAGGCTATAGAATGAGACTTCTCATAGGAACGTAGTATATGAACAAGGCTATAGAATGAGACTTCTCATAGGAACGTAGTATATGAACCAGGATATAGAATGAGACTTCTCATAGGAACGTAGTATATGAACCAGGCTATAGAATGAGACTTTTCATAGGAACGTAGTATATGAACCAGGCTATAGAATGAGACTTCTCATAGGAACGTAGTATATGAACCAGGCTATAGAATGAGACTTTTCATAGGAACGTAGTATATGAACCAGGCTATAGAATGAGACTTTTCACAGGAACGTAGTATATGAACCAGGCTATAGAATGAGACTTCTCATAGGAACGTAGTATATGAACCAGGATATAGAATGAGACTTTTCACAGGAACGTAGTATATGAACCAGGCTATAGAATGAGACTTCTCATAGGAACGTAGTATATGAACCAGGCTATAGAATGAGACTTCTCATAGGAACGTAGTATATGAACCAGGCTATAGAATGAGACTTCTCATAGGAACGTAGTATATGAACCAGGCTATAGAATGAGACTTCTCATAGGAACGTAGTATATGAACCAGGATATAGAATGAGACTTTTCACAGGAACGTAGTATATGAACCAGGATATAGAATGAGACTTCTCATAGGAACGTAGTATATGAACCAGGCTATAGAATGAGACTTCTCATAGGAACGTAGTATATGAACCAGGCTATAGAATGAGACTTCTCATAGGAACGTAGTATATGAACCAGGATATAGAATGAGACTTCTCACAGGAACGTAGTATATGAACCAGGATATAGAATGAGACTTCTCATAGGAACGTAGTATATGAACCAGGATATAGAATGCAAGCGTGTTTTGCGTCAGAACCGCCCCACGCCTCCAACCATTGATGTTTATTTTTGAGATTCTGGGAAAGTCTAGGTCAGAGAAACACTGAACTTCCTCCTCTCTCTCACTGATTCCGTGGATGGAATCTCAAGGGCTCATCTAATGAGTGCGTTCCAAAAACACAGAGTCTACAGTATGCAGGCCTGAGGAGTTTAGAAGATCATCATATTGATGTGCTTCCTGATACTTCAAACATTTCTCTAATTACTGCAAACATCTGATGTCCTGCGCAGACCTGCGCAGAATGTGTGCATCTGAAACGCACCCATTCACTGAGTCACTGCAGGTATAGAATCTTCCTCTGTACGGCAGAGCTTTGACCAATAGAGCGTAGCTACAGTGTAAATGAACCACCCACCAACAAGCCCTGGTTGGCACCTTTCTGCCTACCTAATCACACTCCTACACATGACAGAATCCAACAGTGCTCCAGATAAAATACAGCTATTTCAGTAGAAGATGCCTCTGATAAAATACAGCTATTTCAGTAGAAGATGCCTCTGATAAAATACAGCTATTTCAGTAGGAGATGCCTCTGATAAAATACAGCTATTTCAGTAGAAGATGCCTCTGATAAAATACCGCTATTTCAGTAGGAGATGCCTCTGATAAAATACCGCTATTTCAGTAGATGATGCCTCTGATAAAATACCGCTATTTCAGTAGGAGATGCCTCTGATAAAATACAGCTATTTCAGTAGGAGATGCCTCTGATAAAATACAGCTATTTCAGTAGGAGATGCCTCTGATAAAATACAGCTATTTCAGTAGGAGATGCCTCTATATTACAGGTATTTCAGTAGAAGATGCCTCTGATAAAATACAGCTATTTCAGTAGAAGATGCCTCTGATAAAATACCGCTATTTCAGTAGGAGATGCCTCTGATAAAATACAGCTATTTCAGTAGGAGATGCCTCTGATAAAATACAGCTATTTCAGTAGAAGATGCCTCTGATAAAATACAGCTATTTCAGTAGGAGATGCCTCTGATAAAATACCGCTATTTCAGTAGGAGATGCCTCTGATAAAATACAGCTATTTCAGTAGGAGATGCCTCTGATAAAATACAGCTATTTCAGTAGGAGATGCCTCTGATAAAATACAGCTATTTCAGTAGGAGATGCCTCTGATAAAATACAGCTATTTTAGTAGGAGATGCCTCTGCTTCAAAACTGCTAATGCTAAAGAGCTCCAAAGGGCTTTGCCACGAAGCGTCTGCATATCTCATCTGTTAATATCCGTAGGAAGCCTTTGAACACACTCCTTCTTACCAGGAAAATCCTTTAGAAATTCTTAGTAATAACTAAAGCGATGATAGATTGTCATGTTGATGGAGAAAGCTGATTTTCGTTCACTCACTCCTTTTATTTCACAAATCCCACCCCGCTTTCTTTACCTCTCTCTACTCTCTCCATCTCTTTTTCTCTCTCTCGTTTTATTGTCTGTTTGCCTAACTCTTAAAGAGATGGTCTTGATAACTCCACTCCAGTGAACATGCAGATATTCCCTCACAGTCATTCATCATGAGGAAATGGAGTCAGTCATTTGTGGTCTATAGTGACCAATCAAATGTGGAGTGAATTACTAACTTCATTCATGTATGTCCTCTGAACAGACCAATCCGACAGGTCTCACTGACATGCTTTGCATCTACTTAAAGATTCTACAAAATAAGTGTGAAAATCATTTTCTGACTAAAGAAATGGGGCTACTGTATGCTGCTTGAGCTGGTCTTGTCCTTGGAAGGTTACCTCATCAGTCGTATGGTTCTGTTCAGCGTAGGTTGGTTAGAAACTGCAGCAGTTTTGGCTTATGTTTCCTTTTGCTGTTTTATCTTGTGTGCTGATCTTACATTGTAGAATAATTCACGGTTGGATTAATTTAAATCTTTTAATACAATATTTACCATGTTATTTGAAACCAAGCTTTATTGCAGTCGGAAAAATGTTAGTCTTACCAGAAAACTTCCCGATGTCACTTTTGATTGAATAGTCTTGCAATCATATACATGCTGGTGTGTTTGCGTAGTATTTTGTTTGGCCAGGTATTCCTTTATGACATACTTAGCCCTCCACTCTGTTGCTCTGGAGTAGCCATGCTATGGTACACATGGCAGGTTGGAGTTCTGCCATCGTTCGGCTTCAGGACAGGGGTTGGGTGCAGAGCATCCTCAAATCAAACGGACTTTTATTTGACACATGCTCCGAATACAGCAGAGACCTTATTGTGAAACGCTGATGGACGAGCCCTTAACCAACAATTTCCTCCCAAAAAAGTCTGACAAATCTGCTAAATAAACTAAAGGAAAAATAGTAACACAATAAAATAACAGTAACGAGACTATATACAGGGGGTACCGGGACTGAGTCAATGTGCGGGGGTACAGGGTAGTCGAGGTAATTGAGGTAATATGTACTATACATGTAGGATAGAGGTAAAGTGACTACGCATAGATAATAAACAGAGAGTAACAGCTGTGTGTGTGTGTCAGTGTAGTATGTGTGTGTGTGTCAATGTGTGTCAGCGTGGTGTGTGTGAGTGTGTGGTTAGAGTCCAGTGAGTGCACATCGAGCCTGTGTACGAGGCCTGGATGAGGAGTGCATGGTATTGGTCAATACTGATCTAGCACGGTAGGTTTGGGAGACATGGATTGGTCAACACTGATCTAGTACGGTAGGTTTGGGAGACATGGATTGGTCAAAACTGATCTAGCACGGTAGGTTTGGGAGACATGGATTGGTCAAAACTGATCTAGCACGGTAGGTTTGGGAGACTCATTCCCTTGTCTGGTCATGAAAGGTCTTTATCATCATTAGATGACAGATAAACATGAATGCAATTAAAAGTAGACATGAAAAGGCACTGATTACAATGCATGTATACATACATATTGGATCTACCGTAGCAATAGCAAGTCAACAACAATGGTTGTGATCAGATTAATACACAGGAGAGAGAGAGAGAGAACCGGGCCTCATATCTAGAAAGCCACTAGCAGACGTTGACTAGATTGTTGATTACGGGGACTCCCAGTCCCGGCGATATCATATTCATGAGCCAAATGGTGCATGTTGTAATATTCATGAGCAAATTAGATGTGTGAAGAACAAGAGGGGGCTGCTCCAAATGCCCCGGGATTCATAAACACTGCTTTGATTCTTTTTCTGCCATAATAAATTGATGCAAATGTTGTTTTCTTGTATCATTGATCCAGTTACTATGTTCCCTGCAGCAATGCAGTCACTTTCTCATTTAAGGGGATTTATCAGAGAAAAGGAAATGGACGGTCTCTTTGTGTGGCCATATTATCTGGGTCTTATTCATTCGGGAACACGTAGCAAATCTTTTTACAACAGAGAACAAAAACTAGTATCTCTCATTGGACTGCTTCTGGTGTTCGCTTCCTGTTTCATTCCGTTTTCTTCCATTCGGTGCCAAATGAATACAACCCTGTTAGCCTGGGCTGGGGAACAGAAGGGTGTCTAATCAAACAGAGCCGTGTTTAAAGGTCCCTCTTCAGATGAGGCTGTGTTCATGACCCAGGATCAAGGAGACACGACAGGCCTTTTCTGCAACATGGAGCCAGTCAGTGCTGGACAGGGGGACGAGCAGTTATGAGGGCCACGAGGGACGTGTGCAGGAGAAAAGATGACTGTATCTTATAAAGATAACACTTGTGGGCGATGTCAGAGGAGAGAATACTTGTACACACACTTTATTGTTGCTGTGATACGTAGGAATCTGCTTATAAAATTCTAATAAGTTGCAAATCAGGCATTTGTTGAGTGCTTGTCAAATATTACTGTAGCTAATACTTAATTCTTGTTATTCAACAAGCTTAAACTGCAATGCCGAATAAGGAACCTATAACCTCTGCAAATAGCATATAAGACGCATAGAAGTACATAAGTCATGTGGACGCTGAAAACGAAGGTGTTACATAAACATGGGCTTATTTCACACTTCATAGGCTAGGGGGCTTGGCTGCTGGGGCGCTCCAGCTTACAGTGCCTGCAGAAACCATTACACACCTCTTGACTTATTCCACATTTTGTTGTTACAGCCTGAATTTAAAATGTATTAAATATTTTATTTTCTCACCCATCTTCAAACAATACCCCATAATGACAAAGTGAAAACATGTTTTTAGAAATCTTAGTAAATGTATTGAAAAATAAATACAGAAATCTAATTGACATAAGTATTCACACCCCTGAGTCAATACTTAGTAGAATCACCTTTGGTGGCTATTACAGCTTTGAGTCGTCTAGGGTATGTCTGGATCAGCTTTGAGTCATCTAGGGGGTGTCTGGATCAGCTTTGAGTCGTCTTGGGGATGTCTGTATCAGCTTTGAGTTGTCTTGGGGATGTCTGGATCAGCTTTGAGTCATCTAGGGGATGTCTGGATCAGCTTTGAGTCGTCTAGGGGATGTCTGTATCAGCTTTGAGTCGTCTTGGGGATGTCTGGATCAGCTTTGAGTCGTCTAGGGGATGTCTGGATCAGCTTTGAGTCGTCTAGGGGATGTCTGGATCAGCTTTGAGTCGTCTTGGGGATGTCTGGATCAGCTTTGAGTCATCTTGGGGATGTCTGGATCAGCTTTGAGTCGTCTTGGGGATGTCTGGATCAGCTTTGAGTCGTCTTGGGGATGTCTGGATCAGCTTTGAGTCGTCTAGGGGATGTCTGGATCAGCTTTGAGTCGTCTTGGGGATGTCTGTATCAACTTTGAGTCGTCTTGGGGATGTCTGGATCAGCTTTGAGTCGTCTTGGGGATGTCTGGATCAGCTTTGAGTTGTCTAGGGGATGTCTGGATCAGCTTTGAGTCGTCTTGGGGATGTCTGTATCAACTTTGAGTCGTCTAGGGGATGTCTGGATCAGCTTTGAGTCGTCTAGGGGATGTCTGGATCAGCTTTGAGTCGTCTTGGGGATGTCTGGATCAGCTTTGAGTTGCGTTGGGGATGTCTGTATCAGCTTTGAGTCGTCTAGGGGATGTCTGGATCAGCTTTGAGTCGTCTAGGGGATGTCTGGATCAGCTTTGAGTCGTCTTGGGGATGTCTGGATCAGCTTTGCACATCTGGATTTGTGGATTTTCTCAAGCTCTGTTAAGTTAGATGGGGATCGGCAGTGAACAGCAATCTTGAAGTCTTTCCACAGATTTTCCATGGGATTCAATTCTGGGCTTTGGCTGAACCACTCAAGGACTTTCACATTATTGATCTGAAGCCATTCCAGCGTTGCTTTGGCTGTATGCTTGGGGTCATTGTCCTGTTGGAATGTAAATCTTCTCCCCAGTCTGAGGACATTTGCAATCTGAAGCAGGTTCTCATCAAGGGGTTGCCTGTGTGTGGCACCATTCATTGTTCCCTCTATCCTTACCAGTCCCCCAGTCCCTGCCACTGAAGAGCATCAACATAACATGATGCTGCCACCACCATGCTTCACAGTAGGGATGGTGTTAGATGGGTGATGTGCTGTGCCTGTTTTTTCCAGGCACAGCGCTTTGCATTCTGGCCAAATAGTTCAATTTTTGTCTCATCACACCACAATATTTTGTCATATGCTCTGAGTCTTTCACGGGCCTTTTTGCAAACTCCAGGCATCCTGTAATGTGCTTTTTTCTCAGAAGTGGCTTCCGTCTGGCGTCTCTCCCATAAAGCCCCGATTGGTGAAGTGCTATAGAGACTGTTGTCCTTCTGGCAGGTTCTCCCATCTCAGCCAAGGAGCTTCGTAGTTCTGTCAGAGTGGTCATTGGGTTCTTGGACACCAACGTCTTCCTTGCCGGGTTGCTCAGTTTGGTAGGACTGCCAGCTCTAGGCAGATTCGGGGTATTTCCATGATCGATTTATTTTCCCAATGATTGAGACCACTGTGCTCTTGGAAACGTTCAACACTCGAGAAATTGTTCCCCACCCTTCCCCAGATATATGCCTATCATCACAGTTCTCTCTCGGAGATCTACGGACAGTTTTTTGGACTTCATGGTCTAGTTTCTGCTCTGACATGCGCTGTCAGCTGTGAGATCTTATAGTGGGACCATATATAGGCAGGTGTGTTTCTTTCTAAATCATGTCTAAACAAGGTGGACTTCAATCAAGTTGTGGTGACATCTCAAGGATAATCAAAATAAATTGGATGCACCTGAGCTCAATTTGGAGTGGCATAGCAAAGGGATGTAAATAATTATGTAAATAACATTTCTGTATTTCATTTTCAATAAATGTGCAAGCATTTCTAAAAACGTGTTTTTATGGGGTATTGTGTGTAGATGGGTGAGAGAAACAAAATCTATGTCATCCATTTTGAATTCAGGCTGTAACAACAACAACATGTGGAATAAGTCAAGTGGTAGGAATACTTTCTGAAGGCACTGTAGGGGCTTGGCATGGCAAGGCATTGGAGCTGGACTCTGGCCGCTCCAGCCACCAGCACGTCAGTGCATCTCAGCTCTTTACAAGATTGCTTGTGTAATGCCATCTGTATTCAGGGGATGAGCGCCTACATTTTGCACCCAGGCAAAGAGAGAGAGAGAGAGAGAGGGAGAGAGGGAGGGAGAGAGACAGACACGGAGAGAGAGAGAGAGAGCTCCTGTCCAGCAGCCATAACTCTACATTGCTTTTTCTCTGCTCTCACTCTACCTCTTGTCCTTCTCGTGAAGGAGAACAAATGCACCAATGTGATGTCACAGTGCAGATATGTGAATTAGGTGAAGATTCAAAACAGAGAAACAATTCAACACCACGGAGAACCTCTCACTATGGTTGATTTTTCTTTTTTACATTTTCACACATAATTGTCAATCCTTCCATTTACAAGTGTTCACATTTATGAGTATTCATCTGGAAGTGCTGCTATATGCTAAATTAATCACAAAGTCTGAGGCTTGATTGCACTGATTGAAACAGCAATCTCTTTAGAATGATGTGAGAAAAATCCATTGTTACCTATAATAGCACTTTCCATTTTGGACCGAGCTGTGTTTTTAATTACTATACATGGTGAATTAGCTAATGAATAATGAATGGTATTCCACACGCTAAGTGCTCCGACTGCTAATGCACTGAACCTTTCTTTTTCTCTCCATTTCTCCTCGTCTCTCTCTGTCTCTCTCCCTCGCTCCTCCTCTCTCTCTGCCTCTCTCCCTCGCTCCCCCTCTCTCTCTGTCTCTCTCCCTCGCTCCTCCTCTCTCTCTGCCTCTCTCCCTCGCTCCCCCTCTCTCTCTGTCTCTCTCCATCTCTCCTCCTCTCTCTCTGCCTCGCTCCCTCGCTCCCCCTCTCTCTCTGTCTCTCTCCATCTCTCCTCCTCTCTCTCTGCCTCGCTCCCTCGCTCCCCCTCTCTCTCTGTCTCTCTCCATCTCTCCCCCTCTCTCTCTGTCTCTCTCCATCTCTCCTCCTCTCTCTCTGTCTCTCTCCATCTCTCCTCCTCTCTCTCTGCCTCTCTCCCTCGCTCCCCCTCTCTCTCTGTCTCTCTCCATCTCTCCTCCTCTCTCTCTGTCTCTCTCCATCTCTCCTCCTCTCTCTCTGTCTCTCTCCATCTCTCCTCCTCTCTCTGTCTCTCTCCCTCTCTCCTCCTCTCTCTCTGTCTCTCTCCCTCTCTCCTCCTCTCTCTCTGTCTCTCTCCCTCGCTCCTCCTCTCTCTCTGTCTCTCTCCCTCTCTCCTCGTCTCTCTCTGTCTCTCTCCCTCACTCCTCCTCTCTCTCTGCCTCTCTCCCTCACTCCTCCTCTCTCTCTGTCTCTCTCCCTCACTTCTCCTCTCTCTCTGTCTCTCTCCCTCACTCTCCCTCGCTCTCAGTTGATTAGGTTTCCCTCTGTAAGGCATTATCTAGTGTGTTGAAGAGATAGTTCCAGTCCCCCTTCTCTATCTATGTACCTTGTTTGTATTGAACAGTAATTTATGACTGGGCGGGCAGCAGCATAGACACAGCATGAGGTCCATCAGTATTGTGTAGATAGATGACATGTCAAAAGACAACATATGTAATCCTCCACCACTACAGAGATGACAACCTTTCTATTTTCCTAAATGAGAAGGGTTTAGTGCACACACACACACACACACACACACACACACACACACACACACACACACACACACACACACACACACACACACACACACACACACACACACACACACACACACACACACACACACACACACACACAGACAGACAGACACATGCTTTGAAGCGCAGACACACACACACACACATGGTGTCACCCTCAAAGAGGTTTAATCTCTCTCCCGCTCTCTCCCCCGTCCCCCTGGACTTCCAGACCTCAATCGTCTTGCTTTAAGACCCCCCCCCCCCCCCCCCCACTGAGCTTCATGTGTTTCCAGCAGAATTATCAAAGCAGATTACTATGAAGAAAGGAGAATAGAAAACTACAAATTCACACTGCTGAGACGTTCCTAATTCTTTATTTATTCAGCCCAAATATATTTGATGGTGCCTTGTTTATTTTTTATTTTTTTACAGATTCTTTAATCCTCTGTTCACCCTTTAAAATAGTGAAGATAATTATAGTTGTCTGCTTGAGGTGAACTGAATTTCTTTGCTGAAAGTGATTGTAGGTCGTAGGTTGAGATGTCCTGGAAGACGATGAGGCTCGTGTCTGGGGTGGAGTGGAGATGTGCTGAGCTATAGTTTATAGCTAACAACGTCGTAGCCGTGGTGCTGACTGGTAATTTATGCATTGGAACATGGTGCACTAAGTTCAGCAAGGATTTTTTAATCACCTCATAATTACTTTTCGGTTTCTCAGGGAATCATTGTAACAAGTACTATGTGCCATTTGGTAACAAGCTGTTGTGATGAGTTATTCCTCTCTGGTAGACTACAGTACCAAGAGGTGGTTTTGATATCTCTACTCAAGTCTGATATTCAGTATCCACATGGGGCAAACAACAGGGGCTAAACATTTGATGTGATAATGCTATGTAGGTGGATATGTTTTCTCTCAGATATTGTATGAATGGAATCAAATTCCCCAGTACGCTTGGTAAGGATCCGATGTATAATGGCACTGTATCAGGCATTAACAAAAAATCCTACTGCAAATAGCATCTGTTTTCATTATCCTGCAGTCTAATGTTGGTTCATCACAGCACAGAGACAGAATGCTCCTGTCCTTTTCATCTCCCTGCACACCAATGGTCTGAATGCATAGCCAAACAGCTGTGACAGGGCAGAAGACAGGATACACCCTAGTGAACTAATCCCTCTCTCAAAATGTGCATTTTGCATGCTGTAGTCACTGGTATCCTGCCAAGATTGGCGCCGAGGCGCTAGCATTGTGCTGTTTGATTTTAATTTAGAATCTCCCTCAACACCCTCTGACTGACTGATTGACTGACCCTCTGACTGACTGACTGACCCTCTGACTGACTGACTGACTGACCCTCTGACTGACCCTCTGACTGACTGACCGACCCTCTGACTGACCCTCTGACTGACTGACTGACTGACTGACCCTCTGACTGACCCTCTGACTGACCCTCTGACTGACTGACCGACCCTCTGACTGACCCTCTGACTGACTGACTGACCAACCCTCTGACTGACTGACTGACCCTCTGACTGACTGACTGACCGACCCTCTGACTGACTGACTGACCGACCCTCTGACTGACTGACTGACTGACCCTCTGACTGATTGACTGACTGACCGACCCTCTGACTGACTGACTGACTGACCCTCTGACTGACTGACTGACCGACCCTCTGACTACCTGACTGACTGACTGACTGACCGACCCTCTGACTGACTGACTGACTGACCCTCTGACTGATTGACTGACTGACCGACCCACTGACTGACTGACCGACCCTCTGACTGTGAGACTGACCGACCCTCTGACTGACTGACTGACTGACCCTCTGACTGATTGACTGACTGACCGACCCTCTGACCGACCCTCTGACTGACTGACTGACTGACCCTCTGACTGACTGACTGACCGACCCTCTGACTGACTGACTGACTGACCGACCCTCTCACTGACTGACCGACTGACTGACTGACCAACCCTCTGACTGACTGACCAACCCTCTGAGTGACTGACTGACCGACCCTCTGACTGACTGACCAACCCTCTGAGTGACCGAACCTCTGAGTGACTGACTGACCGACCCTCTGACTGACTGACTGACTGACTGACTGACCGACCCTCTGATTGACTGAGTGACTGACCGACCCTCTGACTGACCCTCTGACTGACTGACTGACCGACTCTCTGACTGACTGACTGACTGACTGACCGACCCTCTGACTGACTGACTGACCGACCCTCTGACTGACCGACCCTCTGACTGACTGACCGACCCTCTGACTGACTGACTGACCGACCCTCTGACTGACTGACTGACTGACCAACCCTCTGACTGATTGACTGACTGACTGACCCTCTGACTGATTGACTGACTGACCAACCCTCTGACTGATTGACTGACTGACCAACTCTCTGACTGACTGACTGACTGACTGACTGACTGACTGACCGACCCTCTGACTGACTGACTGACCGACTCTCTGACTGACTGATTGACTGACCGACCCTCTGACTGACTGACCAACCCTCTGACTGACTGACTGACCGACCCTCTGACTGACTGACTAACCGACCCTCTGACTGACTGACCAACCCTCTGAGTGACTGACTGATCGACCCTCTGACTGACTGACCGACCCTCTGACTGACTGACTGACTGTCCGACCCTCTGACTGACTGACTGACTGACTGACTGACCGACCCTCTGACTGACTGACCGACCCTCTGACTGACTGACTGAACGACCCTCTGACTGACTGACTGACTGACCAACCCTCTGAGTGACTGACTGATCGACCCTCTGACTGACTGACCGACCCTCTGACTGACTGACTGACTGACCCTCTGACCGACCCACTGACTGACTGACCGACCCTCTGACTGACTGACTGAACGACCCTCTGACTGACTGACTGACTGACCCTCTGACTGACTGACTGACCAACCCTCTGACTGACCCTCTGACTGACTGACTGACCGACCCTCTGACTGACTGACTGACCGACCCTCTGACAGACTGACTGACCGACCCTCTGACTGACTGACTGACCAACCCTCTGACTGACTGACTGACCGACCCTCTGACTGACTGACTGACCGACCCTCTGACTGACTGACTGACCGACCCTCTGACTGACTGACTGACCGACCCTCTGACTGACTGACTGACCGACCCTCTGACTGACTGACTGACCGACCCTCTGACTGACTGACTGACCGACCCTCTGACTGACTGACTGACTGACCGACCCTCTGACTGACTGACTGACCAACCCTCTGACTGACTGACTGATTGACCCTCTGACTGACTGACTGACCGACCCTCTGACTGACTGACTGACCGACCCTCTGACAGACTGACTGACTGACTGACTGACCGACCCTCTGACTGACTGACTGACTGACCGACCCTCTGACTGACTGACTGACCGACCCTCTGACTGATTGACTGACCGACTGACCGACTGACTGACGAACCGACTGGCCGACATGGTGCTTGGGAAACGTGGTGAAGTCAGATTCTCAATTTTTTAATCGATGAATTAAAGGGGCTTTTCATTACCAGTCATTAAAATGTTAACAAGTCCCTCCTCTCTGACGTCATCAAGCTTTCTGTTAAGACAGATGTGTCGGTCACTCTTCAAATCAGTTGCAGGTCAGAAAGTTTGCATAAAGCATTTGGAAATCCTTCACAGTGATGATGTGCCGGATATGTAAAAGTCCTTCATATTGTCTTACTGAAGATACACTTAGCAAGAGGTCACCATAAACAATCTGCCATCACTGCCATCGTCATCATTGGCTCATCCCAGAGTGGGTGTGGGGATAGCCAATCATGTCAGTCCTAGAATATGTGCATATTGCTGATGTTGCTGTCTGAAAGTGGAAGGTTGACCTGTTGTTTATGAGGATGTCACCTTGCTGAATGTATATATCTTTTTTCAAGACAGATGAGACTGCACTATGTAAGACACTATTCTAACCATTGTGTTGCACCACAAGGTTTTTATCTGGTCATTCGATGTAATTAACACACACTTTACTATTCTATAGTAAAGGAGTTAATGAATCGTTTAGCCTAGAATGCTAATAGGTTGCATCCTTAGATACACAGATGATTCATGCAGTCCTTTATCATACCCTACTCTTGGGTTCAAGTGTGATCTGTTCAGTAGCAGTCATGTGGTGGGAGTAGATCTGTGTTGCTCTGACCTGTGACTAGAATATTAACGCTTCTCCAACATTCAGACACAGAAACAGCCAACCCAGCCCGCCCCTCCCCCCCACCCAGGGCGTACTGTCTGATCCCACTACACACACACACACACACACACACACACACACACACACACACACACACACACACACACACACACACACACACACACACACACACACACACACACACACACACACACACACACACACACACACACACACACACACACACACACACACACACACACACACACACACACACACACACACACACACACACACACACACACACACACACACACACACACACACACACACACACACACACTCTGATGCCCCCACAGGGACAGAGACAGCCCCCCAAACACAGAGAGATCTCAGCAGATTATTTATCCATACAATTATCCTAATGGAGCAGTGGCATTAGGTAATACGTGGCCAGATTGAATTATCACTGTGAGCTGTGAGTCTCCCTTTATCTCAGTCTTATTCAACACTAGAACACTGAAAGAACCGACTTCCACACAGAACAATGTACCAAACCAAACACTGTAGTACACGTATCTCTGTCCTTGAGCTTGTCTATTCATGTTCTGTATTATGTGATGTTTCATGTTTTGATTGGAGCCCAGGAAGAGTAGCTGCTGCATGAGAAGCAGCTAATGGGGATCCTAATAAATTAAATAATAAAGAAATATCAGCCTGTATCACAGTACAACACCAGCATACAGTGGGAGCATCCTTTATGCAGCAACACGCGCACAACATGAGCTAATGCACTGTGGCTGTGAACGTGCCACTTCCAAGCCATTATCTTGCCATTGATGAGGTCTGGCTGGGATGAACTTGAAGGGAAACTCCTAGTGCAGGCTACAGTGGGAAGTTGAGCTCGCTTCATTGTGACCTTTACAGTGTTTTACCCATTGTCTGAGTTTCTGCTGTGACCTATATCAAATGATGGCTGTTGGATTTTGCCCTCGTTGCCGTCCTCTATTTCAACGCGATTACAGATTCTGGTTTGATTGCACTTCGTTTTAGGTCATCCAAAAATATTGTGATAATTTCCTAAGCTAATACGCTTACGCCATCTGGGATTGGTTTAGTCTGCCTTAGGATGGGTACATGCCAGGTCTGGTCAGAGAATCAATCCGTACATTACCATCCAGCAATAAACTGATGATGTTTACCATGTGACCAACGATGGATCTCATTGCTGAGGGTGAGCCTAGTTCATGATAAGGAGCCTTATTAGCCCAGTTCACAGAAGAACAAAGAGATCTCACAAAAAAATGACTCTCATCTTACTGAGGGAATGACAGTGCTTCACTTACTGTCTGGAAAAGAATGGAGTCTTACAGTACATTTTTCATAGGTTTTTCAGCATTTGCCTTTCCTCAGAATGATCACCTGAATACAGAGAAATAGCTAACGTGCTAAATGTGCTAACGCGTCAGTCTGCCGAGCTTCAGCACGACATATGTGGCAAAGAATTCACACCCATCTTGTTCAGTTATAAATGCTTTGCAGATCCATCCTCCTGAACAGGTCACTGGACTGAAACGGTAGCATGCAAGTTGTGTGTTTTGTAATGTTTCTGCCTGAGGTTAATGACTGTCTAACAGTGACGCAAGCCTTTATTTGATTTATTTCTTATTCAGATTTATTTATTTAGACTATATTTTCCTTGTTAATTATTTTCCCCTAACCCCCTAACCCCTCCTCTAATTGGAATAAACTAATTAAATATATTTTCCTTGTTAATTATTTTCCCCTAACCCTACTACCCCTCCCCTAATTGGAATAAACTCATTAAATATATTTTCCTTCTTTATTATTTCCCCCTAACCCCACTACCCCTCCCCTAATTGGAATAAACTAATTAAATATATATTTCCTTGTTAATTATTTTCCCCTAACCCTACTAACCCTCCCCAAATTGGAATAAACTAATGGATAACAATACGTAGGCTTCCAATTCCAGCTTCTACATACTATTTACATTTACAGGACACGGTGACCCAAGCCTTAGCATAGTGCTCACATTGATTTACTTAGCACACTGGTCTACTCTCCAGTTCTGGAGCGTTGCTGGGAGATTTAACTAGCACACTGGTCTACACTCCGGTCCTGGAGGGTTGCTGGGTGATTTAACTAGCACACTGGTCTACTCTCTGGTCCTGGAGGGTTGCTGGGTGATTTAACTAGCACGCTGGTCTACACTCCGGTCCTGGAGGGTTGCTGGGTGATTTAACTAGCACTCTGGTCTACTCTCCGGTCCTGGAGGGTTGCTGGGTGATTTAACTAGCACACTGGTCTACTCTCCGGTCCTGGAGGGTTGTTGGGTGATTTAACTAGCATACTGGTCTACTCTCTGGTCCTGGAGGGTTGTTGGGTGATTTAACTAGCACACTGGTCTACACTCCGGTCCTGGAGGGTTGCTGGGTGATTTAACTAGCACACTGGTCTACTCTCCGGTCCTGGAGCGTTGCTGAGTGATTTAACTAGCACACTGGTCTACTCTCCGGTTCTGGAGGGTTGCTGGGTGATTTAACTAGCACACTGGTCTACTCTCCGGTCCTGGAGGGTTGCTGGGTGATTTAACTAGCACACTGGTCTACTCTCTGGTCCTGGAGGGTTGCTGGGTGATTTAACTAGCACACTGGTCTACTCTCCGGTCCTGGAGGGTTGCTGGGTGATTTAACTAGCACACTGGTCTACTCTCCGGTCCTGGAGGGTTGCTGGGTGATTTAACTAGCACACTGGTCTACTCTCTGGTCCTGGAGGGTTGCTGGGTGATTTAACTCGCACACTGGTCTACTCTCCGGTCCTGGAGGGTTGCTGGGTGATTTAACTAGCACACTGGTCTACTCTCTGGTCCTGGAGGGTTGCTGGGTGATTTAACTAGCACACTGGTCTACTCTCCGGTCCTGGAGGGTTGCTGGGTGATTTAACTAGCACACTGGTCTACTCTCCGGTCCTGGAGGGTTGCTGGGTGATTTAACTAGCACACTGGTCTACTTTCTGGTCCTGGAGAGTTGCTGGGTGATTTAACTAGCACACTGGTCTACTCTCCGGTCCTGGAGAGTTGCTGGGTGATTTAACTAGCACACCGGTCTACACTTTGGTCCTGGAGGGTTGCTGGGTGATTTAACTAGCACACTGGTCTACACTCCGGTCCTGGAGGGTTGCTGGGTGATTTAACTAGCACACTGGTCTACTCTCTGGTCCTGGAGGGTTGTTGGGTGATTTAACTAGCACACTGGTCTACTCTCTGGTCCTGGAGGGTGGCTGGGTAATTTAACTAGCACACTGGTCTACACTCCGGTCCTGGAGGGTTGCTGGGTGATTTAACTAGCACTCTGGTGTACTCTCCGGTCCTGGAGAGTTGCTGGGGGATTTAACTAGCACACTGGTCTACTCTCTGGTCCTGGCGAGTTGCTGGGTGATTTAACTAGCACGCTGGTCTACACTCCGGTCCTGGAGGGTTGCTGGGTGATTTAACTAGCACGCTGGTCTACTCTCCGGTCCTGGAGGGTGGCTGGGTGAGTTAACTAGCACGCTGGTCTACTCTCCGGTCCTGGAGGGTGGCTGGGTGAGTTAACTAGCACGCTGGTCTACTCTCCGGTCCTGGAGGGTTGCTGGGTGATTTAACTAGCACGCTGGTCTACTGTCCGGTCCTGGAGGGTTGCTGGTTGATTTAACTAGCACGCTGGTCTACTCTCCGGTCCTGGAGGGTTGTTGGGTGATTTAACTAGCACACTGGTCTACTGTCTGGTCCTGGAGGGTTGTTGGGTGATTTAACTAGCACACTGGTCTACTCTCTGGTCCTGGAGGGTGGCTGGGTGATTTAACTAGCATACTGGTCTACACTCCGGTCCTGGAGAGTTGCTGGGTGATTTAACTAGCACACTGGTCTACTCTCTGGTCCTGGAGGGTTGCTGGGTGTTTTAACTCGCACACTGGTCTACACTCCGGTCCTGGAGGGTTGCTGGGTGATTTAACTAGCACACTGGTCTACTCTCCGGTCCTGGAGAGTTGCTGGGTGATTTAACTAGCACACTGGTCTACTCTCCGGTCCTGGAGGGTTGCTGGGTGATTTAACTAGCACACTGGTCTACTCTCTGGTCCTGGAGGGTGGCTGGGTGATTTAACTAGCACACTGGTCTACTCTCTGGTCCTGGAGGGTGGCTGGGTAATTTAACTAGCACACTGGTCTACACTCCGGTCCTGGAGGGTTGCTGGGTGATTTAACTAGCACTCTGGTGTACTCTCCGGTCCTGGAGAGTTGCTGGGTGATTTAACTAGCACACTGGTCTACTCTCTGGTCCTGGAGAGTTGCTGGGTAATTTAACTAGCACACTGGTCTACTCTCCGGTCCTGGAGGGTTGCTGGGTGATTTAACTAGCACGCTGGTCTACACTCCGGTCCTGGAGGGTTGCTGGGTGATTTAACTAGCACGCTGGTCTACTCTCCGGTCCTGGAGGGTGGCTGGGTGAGTTAACTAGCACGCTGGTCTACTCTCCGGTCCTGGAGGGTTGCTGGGTGATTTAACTAGCACGCTGGTCTACTCTCCGGTCCTGGAGGGTTGCTGGGTGAATTAACTAGCACGCTGGTCTACTCTCCGGTCCTGGAGGGTTGTTGGGTGATTTAACTAGCATACTGGTCTACTCTCTGGTCCTGGAGAGTTGCTGGGTGATTTAACTAGCACACTGGTCTACTCTCTGGTCCTGGAGGGTGGCTGGGTGATTTAACTAGCACACTGGTCTACTCTCTGGTCCTGGAGGGTTGCTGGGTGATTTAACTAGCACACTGGTCTACTCTCCGGTCCTGGAGGGTTGCTGGGTGATTTAACTAGCACACTGGTCTACTCTCCGGTCCTGGAGGGTTGCTGGGTGATTTAACTAGCACACTGGTCTACTCTCCGGTCCTGGAGGGTTGCTGGGTGATTTAACTAGCACGCTGGTCTACTCTCCGGTCCTGGAGAGTTGCTGGGTGATTTAACTAGCACACTGGTCTATTCTCCGGTCCTGGAGAGTTGCTGGGTGATTTAACTAGCACGCTGGTCTACTCTCCGGTCCTGTAGAGTTGCTGGGTGATTTAACTAGCACACTGGTCTACTCTCCGGTCCTGGAGCGTTGCTGGGTGATTTAACTAGCACACTGGTCTACTCTCCGGTTCTGGAGGGTTGCTGGGTGATTTAACTAGCACGCTGGTCTACTCTCCGGTTCTGGAGGGTTGCTGGGTGATTTAACTAGCACACTGGTCTACTCTCCGGTCCTGGAGAGTTGCTGGGTGATTTAACTAGCACACTGGTCTACTCTCCGGTCCTGGAGGGTTGCTGGGTGATTTAACTAGCACTCTGGTCTACTCTCCAGTCCTGGAGGGTTGCTGGGTGATTTAACTAGCACACTGGTCTACTCTCCGGTCCTGGAGAGTTGCTGGGTGATTTAACTAGCACACTGGTCTACTCTCCGGTCCTGGAGGGTTGCTGGGTGATTTAACTAGCACTCTGGTCTACTCTCCAGTCCTGGAGAGTTGCTGGGTGATTTAACTAGCACACTGGTCTACTCTTCAGTCCTGGAGGGTTGCTGGGTGATTTAACTAGCACACTGGTCTACTCTCGGTCCTGGAGGGTTGCTGGGTGATTTAACTAGCACGCTGGTCTACTCTCCGGTCCTGGAGAGTTGCTGGGTGATTTAACTAGCACGCTGGTCTACTCTCCGGTCCTGGAGCGTTGCTGGGTGATTTAACTAGCACGCTGGTCTACTCTCCGGTCCTGGAGAGTTGCTGGGTGTAAACCCTGTGTTTTTGTTGGTGAACATCAAGGTAAAGATGGAATATACTGTAGTTTGTTTATGATTAATCATGAAATGTGTTATAAAGTGAATGTTCCCTTATGAAAGATCCTCCAATATCCTAATGTGCTGGAGCTTGGGAACGATGTTGTTGTGCCATAAACATCCAGATTGATTGAGACACTCTCTTGTTCAGCGTTATAGTATGGCTCCTACATGTGTTGAACCATATTTTTTGGGGGTCACTTCATTTCACAGACGCCCTTGGCAACCATGCCATAATGTCAGCAGAGGAGGCTGGTGGGAGGAGCAAAAGGAGGACAGGCTCATTGTAATGGCTGGAATGGAATCAATGGAACGGTATCAGACACATCAAACATATGGAAACCACGTTTGACTCCGTTCCATTCCAGCTATTACAATGAGCCCATCCTCCTATAGCTCCTCCCACCAGCCTCCCCTGAACTCAAGAGAACTGTTTTCTTTTATCCACTTGTCCCCATACCCATGGCTGTCCCTGACTGGGAGAGTGCTAATCCGACATAGCCCAGATAATGCACTTCCCACTTGTTATAGAACAGGTTTCACACACTAAACCCCCCACAAAGATTACTCACTGTGATATTGATAAAAATGGTTTGTAGGGTGTTTTAAGGAATATTCTATATCATTTCAATCTTGAAACAGATTACACGGTAATCCAATCCAGTTTATCCTCTTACACGTTTAGAGAACCCAGACTCTTAGTTAACCCATTAAGTTGCAATCGGCTGCAACATTCTTGGTTGATATCTTTGCTAGAGGGTCTCTTTTGACAGATATCCAGGATGTCAACCTTAGCCTCAGGCCCCAACCTTATCTGTTTTTCTACAATTGGAAAATAGGTGCTTTTATGATGTGGATACAACACCATTGGAAGCAACTGCAAACAAAAACGCTTAACCTAGTTCTATAACGTACAAGATGTGAAAATGATGTCCTTTATGATGTGGATGGACAAAGCATCCACAAACAGCACTCTTAACCTAGTTCTATGAAGCAGTGTGAAGCACATAAAGGTACATTTTTTGTAATATTCATTTGTAATGTTTCAGACTGCAAGGGCATCGCGTACGGTATTTTAATCTAAAGAATTTCCCTAACAGATGCTCACGTAGTGCTCTTTAGTGAATGTTCAAGACGTTCAAAAGCTTTTTGATATTACAAGCTTAAAGCACAGATCCAGCCTCTTACTGATGTCTATATTTAGGAGACTGGTGGGTCAGAACAGGACCAAAATGGGTATTGTAGTGCAGACCACACAGTAACCCTGAGGCCTCTATCACAACACTGCTTGACATAAGAGCACTGCATCTCTCTGAACACTACTCACTCACCGGTCCAGTTACCATGACACATCCCACACTTCCATCCATGTCTGAGCCCATTTGAGCTTCTCCTTCATTCCTTGTGAAATGAAATGAAAAACATGATTGATTTGGCGCATTAGCTCTTGTATTAGCAGACCGGGTCTTGCTACATGGTAGAAACAGGGATGCTATTGTCTGATAAAGCACGTATGTCTATCATTACCATTGAGACAAGAGGACTGTGTGTGTATTGTACTTACACCTGAATGAAAATTAGACCATATTATACACTGAGTGGACAAAACATTAGGAACAGCTGCTTTTTCCATGACAGACAGGTGAAGGCTCTTATTGATGTCACTTGTTAAATCCACTTCAGTCAGTGTAGATGAAGGGGAGGAGACGGGTTGAAGAAGGATGTTCAACCCTTGAGACAATTGAGACATGGATTGTGTATGTGTGCCATTCAGAGGGTGAATGGGCAAGACAAAATATTTAAGTGCCTTTCAACGGGGTATGGCAGTAGGTGCCAGGTGCACCGATTTGTGTCAAGAACTGCAACGCAGCTGGGTTTTTCATGCTCAACAGTTTCCTGTGTGTATCAAGAATAGTCCACCACCCAAAGGACATCCAGCCAACTGGACTCAACCGTAGGAAGCATTGGAGTCAGCATCCCTGTGGAACGCTTTCAGATACCTTGGTAGAGTCCATGCCCTGACCAATTGAGGCTGTTCTGAGGGCAAAAGGGGGCCAACTAATGTTCTGTACACTCAGTGTATACACACTATGATACATGAAACTTATCTGCCTTCATGTTGGTATAAATTATGCTAATTTGGATGTAGATTCTACTGAAGTTAGTTTGTAGTAATGAAAAGTCAGGCGATAACTGTAAGCTTTTCTGAGAGACAGTGATATTTTCACAGAATCCCACCACATATATATCATCAGATTTTCCTTATCTAGGATGTTGTGTTTTACCCAATCCATCTAGAGTTCTGTGTTTTACCCAATCCATCTAGAGTCCTGTGTTTTACACAATCCATCTAGAATCCTGTGTTTTACCCAATCCATCTAGAGTCCTGTGTTTTACACAATCCATCTAGAGTCCTGTGTTTTACCCAATCCATCTAGAGTCCTGTGTTTTACCCAATCCATCTAGAGTCCTGTGTTTTACCCAATCCATCTAGGGTCCTGTGTTTTACCCAATCCATCTAGAGTCCTGTGTTTTACACAATCCATCTAGGGTCCTGTGTTTTACCCAATCCATCTAGGGTCCTGTGTTTTACCCAATCCATCTAGGGTCCTGTGTTTTACCCAATCCATCTAGAGTCCTGTGTTTTACACAATCCATCTAGAGTCCTGTGTTTTACCCAATCCGTCTAGTCCTGTGTTTTACCCAATCCATCTAGAGTCCTGAGTTTTACCCAATCCATCTAGAGTCCTGTGTTTTACCCAATCCATCTAGAGTCCTGTGTTTTACCCAATCCATCTAGAGTCCTGTGTTTTACCCAATCCATCTACTGTCCTGTGTTTTACCCAATCCATCTAGAGTCCTGTGTTTTACCAAATCCATCTAGAGTCCTGTGTTTTACACAATCCATCTAGAGTCCTGTGTTTTACACAATCCTGCTAGGGTCCTGTGTTTTACCCAATCCATCTAGAGTCCTGTGTTTTACCCAATCCATCTAGAGTCCTGTGTTTTACCCAATCCATCTAGAGTCCTGTGTTTTACCCAATCCATCTAGAGTCCTGTGTTTTACCCAATCCATCTAGAGTCCTGTGTTTTACCCAATCCATCTAGAGTCCTGTGTTTTACCCAATCCATCTAGAGTCCTGTGTTTTACCCAATCCATCTAGAGTCCTGTGTTTTACACAATCCATCTAGAGTCCTGTGTTTTACCCAATCCATCTAGAGTCCTGTGTTTTACACAATCCGTCTAGAGTCCTGTGTTTTACCCAATCCATCTAGTCCTGTGTTTATTTTTGCTCAATCGTGTAAAATAGCAAGATGTTATCCTGTATTTTAAGCCTTATCCAGAATGAGAATTACACCAAAAATGAAACACATTGTCTGAGGATTGTGTTGCACTATCTGACATAAAACAAAAAGGGGACAGTTTGATGAAAAAGCTTCAAATAAAGGTTAAAATACATGATTACGCCAAACACATCATTATTTCAATCATTGTTGGCATTGTGTATGGTCTCTAATGTGGCACATTGCTTATCTTGATTCATGCGTCAAATTAGTCTCAATCAGACAATCACATTATATTATTCACGCATATGAGAGCTGATTGCTCCTTTTTTATGCTCTTGTGATCACAGCATCTTAAAATAGATATCTTGTATACATGACATGATCATGAGTACATTCCGCTACTTGTCTACAGCAGAGTTCGCTAACTGAATCTAGTTGATCCCTGATCTACAGTCTGAGATCATGTACTGACGGCCCTCGGGCTGAATCTAGTTGATCCCTGGTCTACAGTCTGAGATCATGTACTGACGGCCCTCGGGCTGAATCTAGTTGATCCCTGGTCTACAGTCTGAGATCATGTACTGACAGCCCGCGGGCTGAATCTAGTTGATCCCTGATCTACAGTCTGAGATCATGTACTGACGGCCCTCGGGCTGAATCTAGTTGATCCCTGGTCTACAGTCTGAGATCATGTACTGTGTGGTCTCGCAGTGATGTTTTGGGTTTCACATTGATTACATTGCTGAACTTTTGACCTTGCTTGCTATGCCAAAGAAATATTGTATATAGGTCTGTATTTGAGGTCATGCACACAAGTGAATCATTTGACTGTAGATGTACACAGATGTACTATCTCAATTTAACCAGTTTCTCACAGCAGGAAAATAATCCTGCATCAACAGGAAATAGCAGTTGTTATGTGGATTATAATTCAGGGATATTTTTGTAAAAGGTTGATACATTTTTAGTTAGGATAAATAAAGTTGGATACTTTAAAGTGGAAATTACAAACTTTAGAAGACGTTTTTAAATCTGGAATTTGCATTTCCTGTTGCTCTGTGACAACACAGTGATCAAATGAAGAGAGCACTTCTCTATCAGACCATGTACTTTCATCACAGCATCTTAAAATAGATCTCCTTACCTCCCAACCGACAAGCATAAAGAAAGCACCTGTTCCTAGCTAAATGTTCAGTGTTTTTCAATTCAATATTAGAAAAATGGTAAAACCTATCAGAGCTTTCAAGGGATTCACTGTTTTCATGCACGGAAATATACAGTGGAGTCCAAAATGATTGGATCCCTTGGATATAGATGATAAAATTAGACTGTATGTCACGCCCTGACCGTAGAGATCTTTTTATTCTCTTTGTTTGGTTGGTCAGGGTGTGACTCAGGTGGGAAACTCTATGTTCTTTGTTTCTATGTTTTGGCCGGGTATGGTTCTCAATCAGGGACAGCTGTCTATCGTTGTCTCTGATTGTGAATCATACTTAGGCAGACTTTTTTCCTTTTGTATTTGTGGGTAGTTGTCTTTGTTAGTGGCATTATAGCCTAAGTAAGCTTCATGGTCATTTTCTTGTTCTTTGTTTTGTTGGCATTTATCAATAAAAGAAATGTACGCTCACCATGCTGCACCTTGGTCCGGTCATTTCCACGACGACAGCGATCGTGACACTGTATGAAATAAATTATACAAATACTGAGCTACACTACATGGCCAAAAGTATGTGGATTCAACTACACCTGTTGCTGACAGTGTATAAAATCGAGCACACCGCCATGCAATCTCCATAGACAAACAATTGGAAGTTGAATGGCCTGTGCTGAAGAGCTCAGTGACTTTCAATGTGGCACCGTCATAGGATGCCACCTTTCCAACAAGTCAGTTTGTCAAATTTCTGCCCTGCTAGAACTACCCTGGTCAACTGTAAGTGCTGTTATTATGAAGTGGAAATGTCTAGAAGCAACAACGGCTCAGCTGTGAAGTGGTAGGCCACACAAGCTCACAGAATGGGACCGCCGAGTGCGGAAGTGCGTAAAAACCGTCTGTCCTCGGTTGCAACAATCACTACCGATTTCCAAACTATCTCTGGAAGCAACTTCAGCACAATAACTGTTTGTCGGGAGCAATGTTCCCTCTGATTCTTTCCAGCACTGAGCAAATTTCAGGTCTGCTGAGTGCAAACTTCTAGCTAGCATTTACTGTGAACACTGAGGCTGTCCCCGCTTTATGTTACAGTAGCCATGTAGCCATGTAGGCTACTGTGGCTATTTGATCATAATGTAGGCCTACCAGAATGGCCTACCATCAAAAACAATTGAGAAAATGAATCCCATAACATTTTAACATGGAAATAGCTGTTCTATCATTCAGCCTACAGTAGCACCCAATGTGTTGTGTTCAATGTAGACCTACATTCCATGAGACTTTTAAAAAACCTGCAGAGCTTGACATTAACCTGTTTATCAACTTGTCCTTCAGTAGCAGCAGCTTGTATGTGAGTGGGTGTGCGTAGTGTCAGTGTAAATGTATGTGCATATTATGTGTGAGTGAGAAAATGATGGAGTGCGTGTTTGTGTGTATGTTGGAGTGACAGTGTGTGTGTGTGTGAGTGTGTAGGGCCCTGTGAGTGTGCATAGAGTCAGTGCAAATACTGAAATAAAACGTAAATTAAGATATAAGGTAAACTTCTGTTGTTCGATGCAAGAAACCCCTTCACAAAATAAAATACATTATTATTCTCATACCATTATTAGAGAGAATCAGACAAATGATGCTACCCTCTGTCTATTGGCCACTTAGCTTATCCGAGCCTGTCTCAAAATGCAACACTGCCCCTTTAAGACAAAAAAAAGCTCTTTACCTGACTCACTTTTCAAATATGTCTATAAATGTATAAAAAAAATTATCTTGTAGGAAGCAATCACTCCCCTATTGCTGACTACAAATGATCTATAACTGGGCTAATAACTCACTAACTAGCAAAGGATATCAACAAAATGTGTAGTTGTGGCTACATTCAGCTCTCGTGTTGATCGGGGAAAAAAGAGCATCTACTCATGACTGCTCATGCTGTAAACACAGTCCAGTTCAAAGTAAATGGCACAGATTCAAATATGGCAATGGTCTATTTGCATATAGGCCTACTGCAGGTCTGATTGTTTATGCCGCGCTGGTCTGTGAAGAGTGCGGGCTGAGTAGTGCGTGTCAATGTAATAGAATCCTACTCCGATACGTTCTGCCTACAACAAAATCTCTTGCATAGTTTGTTTTGTTTCGGTATGTTGCATTGAAAGTGGTTAATAGTGTATTGATTCGATCACAATTGCCACAGTAAAAGGAAATGTTGATAGTGTTAACAGGGAAAGCTCTAGAACAATGGTCACCAACCTTTTCTGAGTCAAGATCACTTTCTGAGTCAAAATGCAAGCCGAGAACTACCGCTCAGATTTTATTTTAACATGACTTAAAAAACGTAAGCCTGCCAAGTGGTGCAGTGGTCTAAGGCACTGCATCGCAGTGCTTGAGGCATCACTACAGACCCAGGTTCGATCTCAGGCTGTGTCAACCGGGAGATCCATGAGGTGGCGCACAATTGGCCCAGTGTCGTCATGGTTAGGGGAGGGTTTGGTTGGCTGGGATTTCCTTGTCCCATCGTGCTCTAGCGACTCCTTGTGGCGGGCCGGGCGCTTGCAAGCTGACTTCCGCTCACTGTACAGTGTTTCCTCCAACTCATTGGTGCGGCTGGTTTCCGGGTTAAGCGACCAGTGTGCCAAGAAGCAGTGCGGCTTGGCAGGGTCATGTTTCATGGGACGCATGTCTCTTGACCTTTGCCACTCCCGAGTCCGTAGGGGAGTTGCAGCGATGGGATAAGACTGTAACTACCAATTGGATATCACGAACAAGTACTCAAAAAATATATATTAAAAAAATAGGTTGTAAGCCTATGCACATTAACCAATTAAAAACAGAATTGTAGCAATGAGGTTTGTGCAGTAAACTATAGGCCCAAAACATTATCACCGCATATTAGTTTTGCTTGAATTGCCCTGCTAACGCATTGTTGTTCAAGCCATTTAAAAAAATATATATTTGGATTATATTGAAGGCTATATGATCACACTGGTAATAGATCTGTTTGTTGTATTACTTGGGAGTCACAGCTGAGTGAGCATACATTTAAATAATTCGCTTTTTATTTTTTATTTCACTGGGCTGATGGTGCCTGCATCTGATGGTCAGTCTCAGCGGAGGGAGAGAGCAGCAGACTGAGGGTCGCCTCTCAACATCCCTCCACTCTCCCTTTCCTCCACTGACACTGACCAAAAAGAGACACCGTGTTACAGCCGATGGCGTAACTCGAGTCGCACCGCATTATTTCTGCCTCATGCACAAATTCATGTTGTTACTCCTATGAACAGAGAAAATGAAATATTCCTCGATATTAAAAAAGACCCAAGCCGCTAATAATAACAACAACACAAGCCTATAGATACAGTTTCCTACTCATTCATTACTGCTGCAGTGCTTGTTGTAGCGCTGAGTGGAAATAGGAAGAACGCCCGTGTTATGGCTTATAAAAAGAAGTGTTGAATACAAAGTGTTGACATTGCTGAGTAAGAACTTAAACATGAACTCAGTCATAAAAACAGCATATCTTTGCTGTACTCAGAGTCTCGTGGTTTTAAACAGTTTGAAATCTCACAGTATCAACTTTGCTGTATCTTTCTTTTATGCCTTCTACGTTACTGCAGACATGGTAATCTGAGCCATCCGATTGGCCAGCGGTAGGCCTATAGTGCACTTGATTTGCTCTCTGGGCCCCCGGGAAGACAAAGTTTGTACCTTCAGCCCGAGACAAATAAAAAATATTGGAACACAAGGCTTTATCGTTTAGTTTTCTACAGAAATGTTTGTCGATCAACTAGGAATGCCTTGGTGACCACAGCTCTAGAAAGTTGAGTGTAGTTCAATCTTGTGCTTCACTCTGTGGGCTGATATTTCTGTGAGGCAGGGAACTTTAGAGGGAACTTTGGTCAGAAGCTTCATGAAATGGGTATCCATGGCTGGAGTGGTATGAAGCTCGCTGGAGCAGTGGAGACGTGTTCTCTGGAGCCTCACCATCTGGCAGTCCGATGGACAAATCTGTGTTTGGCGGATGCCAGGAGAGCGCTACCTGCCCCAATGCATAATGACAACTGTAAAGTTTGGTGAAGGAGGAATAATGGTCTGGAGCTGTTTTTCGTGGTTTGAGCTAGGCCCCATAGTTCCTTCCAGAGAAGGGAATTTTTAATGCTACAGCATACAATGACATTCTAGATAATTCTGTGCTTTCAACTTTGTGGCTACAGTTTGGGTAAGGCCCTTTCCTGTTTCAGCATGACAATGCCCTCATGCACAACACGAGGTCCATACAGAAATTTACCAAGTACCAGGACATTTTAGCCAAGGAGGCTGAAACTTGGCCGCAAGTGGATCTTCCAGCAAGACAATAACCCCAAGCACACATCAAAATCCACTAAGAAATTACCTATTGACCACAAAATCAACATTTTGCAATGGCCGTCAGTGTTCGGACTTGAACCCGATTGAAAACCTTGGTTTGATTTGAACAGGGCAGTCCGTAAGCGCAGACGAAGGATATCAAGGATCTGGAAAGATTCTATATGGAGGAATGTCTACGATCCCTCCCAACGTGTTTACTAATCTCACAAAACATTTTCGAAAAGGATCAGTGTGGTTATCCTCACAAGGAGAGGGTGCTGGAGTATTAAAAACAGGGGAGGATGGTTTGATGAGCATGACAATGAAAACCATATTCCCTGGCCGTCTCAGTCACCAGATCTCAACCCAATGGAACACTTCTGGGAGATTCTGGAACGGCGCCTGAACCAGCGGTTTCCACCACCATCAACAAAACACCAAATGATGGAAGTTCTCGAAGAATGGTGTCGCATCCCTCCAATAGAGTTCCAGACTCCTGTAGAATCTATGACAAGGCGCATTGCAGTGGTTCCGGCAGCTCCTGGTGGCCCAACTCCCTATTATTTGAAGACACTTTATGTTGGTTGTTTATTTTATTTTGGCAGTTACCTGTATATTATTACCCAACAGAAACTATTCTGAGTCAATGCTTTTGTCACCATTCAGGTTTTTCCATAGGCTGTCCTCCCTGCAATCAGCCATTAAAGCGATGAGGCTGCTATGCAGAGTGGTTGTAGCGTAATGCCGGCTTGACGAAACGAACCCCTGGCTGATTCTGTCTGACATGCAGTTAACAAAACACCATAGCATCAACATAACAACCTACATTGTTACCCAACAGAAACTGTTCTGCGTCAATGCTTTTGTCACTATTTGTGTTTTTCCATAGGCCTCCCTCCTTGCAATCAGCCATTAAAGCGATGAGGCTGCTATGCAGAGTGGTTGTAGCGTAATGCCGGCTTGACAAAACGAACCCCTGCTAGGCCGTGGCCTGATTCCGCCTGACGCCCCCAGTGGAAGTGTCTCTTGGCGGGCTTCTCACACCGCTCTGGAGTGGCATCTCTGCTGGTGCTAACCACTTTCACAGGGGCATATTTAGAGATTCATTTCTCACTGATTAAATCACCCACTCGGCCACGCTGGAAAACGCATTTCCACATCGCTTCACAATTTTCACCGTTTAGAAAACACCTGTCAAAACAGAGTCGTTTTCTTTGCCTCCGGGTCCCTCTGAAAGAGACGACTGCTGATATGACTTGAGTTAGAGAAGCTGAGGAGAGATGAGAATGTTTAAGGGCCTTGAAAAATCTTGTTCACTTTTACATTTGACATAACGAGCATCGCTCGTGTATTGTGAGTAGAAACATGTATGGTATGTGCTAATATCTTTTACTCTACATCTCTATCTATTATATTACACATTTTACTCTCTCATGGTAAATGATGCTGTTATATCAGGAGAATATTAGACATAGTTTCTTATGGTGAAAAACAGTGTATTTGGAAAGTATTCAGACCCCTTTACTTTTTCCACATTTTGTTACGTTACAGACTTATTCTAAAATGGATTAAATCGTTTTTTTCCCTCATCAATCTAAACACAATACCCATAATGACATAGCGAAAACAGTTTAGACATTTTTGAAAATTTAATTTAAAAAGATAACCGAAATATTACATTTATGTAAGTATTCAGACCCTGTACGCAGTACGTTGTTGAAGCACCTTTGGCAGCAATTACAGCCTTGATTCTTCTTGGGTATGATGCTACAAGCTTGGCACACCTGTATTTGGGGAGTTTCTCCCATTCTCTGCAGATCCTCTCATGCTCTGTCAGGTTGGATGGGGAGTGTTGCTGCACAGCTATTTTCAGGTCTCTCCAGAGATGTTCGATCGGATTCAAGTTCGGGCTCTGGCTGGGCCACTCAAGGACATTCAGAGACTCGTCCCGAAGCCACTCCTGTGTTGTCTTGGCTGTGTGCTTAGGGTCGTTATCCCATTGGAAGGTGAACCTTCGCCCATGTCTGAAGTCCTGAGCGCTCTGGATCAGGTTATCGTTAAGGGTCACTATGTGTATAAGGTAGTTGTTGTTGTTGTGAAATTGTTAGGTTAGATTACTCGTTGGTTATTACTGCATTGTCGGAACTAGAAGCACAAGCATTTCGCTACACTCGCATTAACATCTGCTAACCATGTGTATATGACAAATAAGATTTGATTTGATTTGATTTGATATAGTTCTTGCTGTGACGTGCACTGCCAACTATGGGACCTTATATAGACAGACAGGTGTGTGCCTTTGCAAATCATGTCCAATCAATTCAATTTCCTACAGATGGACTCCAATCAAGTTGTAGAAACATCTTAAGGATGATCAATGGAAACGGGAAGCACCTGAGCTCAATTTTGAGTCTCATACAGTGGGGAAAACAAGTATTTGATACACTGACAATTTTGCAGGTTTTCCTACTTACAAAGCATGTAGAGGTCTGTAATTTTTATCATAGGTACACTTCAACTGTGAGAGAAGGAATCTAAAACAAAAATCCAGAAAATCACATTGTATGATTTTTAAGTAATTAATTTGCATTTTATTGCATGACATAAGTATTTGATACATCAGAAAAGCAGAACTGAATATTTGGTACAGAAACCTTAGTTTGCAATTACAGAGATCATACGTTTCCTGTAGTTCTTGACCAGGTTTGCACACACTGCAGCAGGGATTTTGGCCCACTCCTCCATACAGACCTTCTCCAGATCCTTCAGGTTTCGGGGCTGTCGCTGGGCAATACGGACTTTCGGCTCCCTCCAAAGATTTTCTATTGGGTTCAGGTCTGGAGACTGGCTAGGCCACTCCAGGACCTTGAGATGCTTCTTACGGAGCCACTCCTTAGTTGCCCTGGCTGTGTGTTTCGGGTCGTTGTCATGCTGGAAGACCCAGCCACGACCCATCTTCAATGCTCTTACTGAGGGAAGGAGGTTGTTGGTCAAGATCTCGCGATACATGGCCCCATCCATCCTCCCCTCAATACGGTGCAGTCGTCCTGTCCCCTTTGCAGAAAAGCATCCCCAAAGAATGATGTTTCCACCTCCATGCTTCACGGTTGGGATGGTGTTCTTGGGGTTGTACTCATCCTTCTATTCCTCCAAACACGGCGAGTGGAGTTTAGAGCAAAAAGCTCTATTTTTGTCTCATCAGACCACATGACCTTCTCCCATTCCTCCTCTGGATCATCCAGATGGTCATTGGCAAACTTCAGACGGGCCTGGACATGCGCTGGCTTGAGCAGGGGGACCTTGCGTGCGCTGCAGGATTTTAATCCATGACGGCGTAGTGTGTTACTAATGGTTTTCTTTGAGACTGTGGTCCCAGCTCTCTTCAGGTCATTGACCAGGTTCTGCCGTGTAGTTCTGGGCTGATCCCTCACATTCCTCATGATCATTGATGCCCCACGAGGTGAGATCTTGCATGGAGCCCCAGACCGAGGGTGATTGACCGTCATCTTGAACTTTTTCCATTTTCTAATAATTGTGCCAACAGTTGTTGCCTTCTCACCAAGCTGCTTGGCTATTGTCCTGTAGCCCATCCCAGCCTTGTACAGGTCTACAATTTATCCCTGATGTCCTTACACAGCTCTCTGGTCTTGGCCATTGTGGAGAGGTTGGAGTCTGTTTGATTGAGTGTGTGGACAGGTGTCTTTTATACAGGTAACGAGTTCAAACAGGTGCAGTTAATACAGGTAATGAGTAGAGAACAGGAGGGCTTCTTAAAGAAAAACTAACAGGTCTGTGAGAGCCGGAATTCTTACTGGTTGGTAGGTGATCAAATACTTATGTCATGCAATAAAATGCAAATTAATTACTTAAAAATCATACAATGTGATTTTCTGGATTTTTGTTTTAGATTCCGTCTCTCACAGTTGAAGTGTACCTATGATAAAAATGACAGACCTCTACATGCTTTGTAAGTAGGAAAACCTGCAAAATCGGCAGTGTATCAAATACTTGTTCTCCCCACTGTAGTTAAGAATTTGAATCCTTATATAAATAAGGTATTTCTGTTATTTTATTTTTATACATTTGCAAACATTTCTTAAAACCTGTTTTTGCATTGTCATTTAGGGTATTGTGTATAGATTGAGGAATTGATTGAGGAAAAAAATATAATTTAATCAATTTTAGAATAAGGCTGTAAGATAACAAAATGTGGAAAAAGGGAAGGGGTCTGAATACTTTCCAAATGCACCGTTTGTTGTTATATCAGAATAATATTAGACATTGTTTCAACACCATCTCTGTTGTTCACTTATTTCTAAGCTGGTAGACACGTCCTCCTCTGAAAACACTTATTGTGAGAAGTGAAATTCATCTACGTTTTGAGACTGAAAAAACAGTCCGTTTTGTGACCAGTTTGTTACAGCACTTTGTGACAAATCAATTTATGAATTGAAGTATACAATAAGAGAAATTGACTGGCTGGTTTTATTTTCTTATTGCAGATGTACAGATGAATAATTAACTTCCCGGGTTAGGACCTGAATGACAACCATTTGTATTTATTTATTGATGAGAGAGGAAAGTTCATATGGGAGTTAGATGCTGAGTTTTTCAGTTCTGTTGCCCCCAGTCATGAAGCCTGTCCTGGGGAGTCCTGATATCCCTGACTGCTCTAATGCTCCACAGATGGACAGTGTTTATGATGACTATCTAGGATGAGTGAACATCCATCCATCCCAATGATGAGGCAACTACATTTCACCATCTCTCTTCCTCATGTAGGTCATTATCCCAGGCATGTGCATTGAGCACAGATAGTATGGTGTCCCTTCAATAGACTTTATACACATAAAAAGAAGTGGCATTACCCATAATTACCTTCTGTTCTACATCTAGTTTTCTTTGCTTGTCTTATATTGTTCCACTGCCTAATCTTTACTTTTCTCTCTTCTCTTTTACAATATTTCAGAGAGGACCACCAGCCACTGAACTATGAATGCTGATCACAATGATCTCCTCCCTCAGGCGCCAGACAATGAGAGATCCTAGGCTGAGGGGGGCTCGGTCCTATCCCCTCTTTGTGCTGCTGTTGGCCCTCCAGATCCTGGCGGTGGCCGGCCTGGTGCGTGCCCAGACCTGCCCCTCTGTCTGCTCCTGCAGCAACCAGTTCAGCAAGGTGATCTGCACCCGCCGGAGCCTGCGCGATGTCCCCGACGGCATCTCAACCAACACACGTTACCTGAACCTGCAGGACAACCTCATCCAGGTGATCAAGGTGGACAGCTTCAAGCATCTACGGCACCTGGAAATCCTGCAGCTGAGCAAGAACCACATTCGCAACATCGAGATTGGCGCCTTCAACGGCCTGGCCAGTCTCAACACCCTGGAGCTGTTCGACAACCGTCTCACCACCATCCCCAATGGGGCCTTCGAGTACCTCTCCAAGCTCAAGGAGCTGTGGCTGAGGAACAACCCCATTGAGAGCATCCCGTCGTACGCCTTCAACCGGGTCCCCTCGCTGCGAAGACTGGACCTGGGAGAGCTCAAGCGGCTCTCCTACATCTCAGATGGAGCCTTCCAGGACCTCAGCAACCTACGCTACCTGAACCTGGGTATGTGCAACCTCAAGGAGATCCCCAACATCCTACCCTTGGTCAGGCTGGAGGAGCTAGAGATGTCAGGGAACCAGATCTCTGTCATAGGGCCTGGCTCTTTCGCAGGGCTGGCGAACTTGCAGAAGTTGTGGATGATGCACGCTCAGATCCAGACCATCGAGAGGAACTCCTTTGACGACCTCCAGTCCCTGGTGGAGCTCAACCTGGCCCACAACAACCTCACCCTGTTGCCCCATGACCTCTTCACCCCCCTGCACCGCCTGGAGAGAGTCCATCTTCACCATAACCCCTGGAACTGTAACTGTGACATCCTGTGGCTTAGCTGGTGGCTGAAGGAGACAGTGCCTGCCAACACCAGCTGCTGTGCCCGCTGCCACACCCCAGCCAGCTACAGGGGTCGCTACATCGGCGAGCTAGAGCACAGCTACTTCCAGTGCGATGTGCCTGTCATCGTGGAGCCGCCGGCGGACCGCAACGTCACAGAGGGCATGGCGGCCGAGCTCAAGTGCAGAACGAGCTCGTTGACCTCGGTAAGCTGGCTCACCCCCAACGGGTCTCTGGTGACCCACGGGGCGTACAAGGTGCGCCTGGCTGTCCTCAACGACGGGACGTTGAACTTCACCACTGTCACCATGCAGGACACGGGGACTTACACCTGCATGGTGAGCAACACGGCGGGCAACATCTCCGCCTCTGCCGTCCTCAACGTCACCTCGGTGGAGAACAGCGGCGTCACCTACTTCACCACAGTCACCGTGGAGACCACAGAGACAGTAGACGACAGCCAGACTCCTGCTCTTCCACCGATTGGCTGGGTATCATCTTCGACCACCAGGGGGCCTCCGGTCCAGACCAGGACCACAGAGCGGACCTACACCGTCTCTGTTCTGGATCTGGACGGGGAGGGGGACCGCGGCTTGGAGGAGGTGATGAAGACCACCAAGATCATCATTGGCTGCTTCGTGGCCATCACGCTCATGGCCGCCGTCTTGCTGGTTATTTTCTACAAGATGAGGAAGCAGAACCACCAGCAGGACCCCGATGGCCCCGCCTCCTCCATGGAGGTCATCACAGTGGAGGAGGAGCTCGCTGGTGTCGCTGCCATGGAGACCCACTTACACCTGCCCCCATTGGAGCATTACAACCATTACAACACTTACAGGAGCACCTACCACCACTCCCACACACAGGAACCTTTACTGATTCAAGCCAGCTCCAAAGACAATGTGCAAGAGACCCAAATTTGATTGAGATTCATTAGAGGAATCCGATATCAGCTATCTCATACAGGAAGTATCATGGACAGAATGGTAAGGATTAGTGTGGGAATGACTTGACACTGACTTGACTGATGATGTTAACGATCAAAATCTTTCAAAATAGGTGTGCTATTTGAAAAAGTGTCTTTAAAAAACAGAAATTATTTATTTAAAAAATATATGTCTAGTGGCTAAATCAAGAAAAACAAATCTGAATGAGCTTTTTAGCTCCAATTTTATTTCACCTCTGTGTGATGTTGGGGGAAGAATGGTTCACTGTAAACTCATCTGCTCAAATGAATTCTCTACATTCAAACCATGTTCGGACCGTTTCCAAATATGAGTGCAGCAACAGAATAGATTAACACAGCTTCCATTTGACCATAGGGCCATTTCAGATGAAAATATAATACTGCCTTGTTTGAGAATTTTTATCAAAATGTTTGAAGGTCATTATAATATCCCAGATGACCTGGTGTTTCCTTATTCCTTTGGATATATTCACAGCCCTCGAATATTATCACAGCTACATTACATAAAACTGATGAAGAGGGAGGATCCTCATATTACACTGTACCCTTCCTGTCACTCAAATTAGATGAGATACAGATGTTCCCATGACTTGGCTGTTAATGAAATGAGCAATGAGGCCAACATGCCTCGGGAACCAGACGGCCAAATGACTGAACATGCATTTTCCCGGCTCCTAATCAACAACTATACATCCTTCACTTAAATTAAGATGAAGGTCTCTCTCCCCCCTCCCTCCCTCCTTCCCCTCTCCTATCACCCTCTCGCTCTTTTCTCTCTCTCCCTCCTCTCACGCTGTATCTCTTTCACTCTATCACTCTCCCCCTCCTACCTCCCCTCTCTCTTTTCTCCCCTTGCTCGCTCTCTCTCTCTCTCGCTCTCATTCTTCCAACCCCTCTCCTTCACCTCTCATCCTACTCTCTCCCTCCCCCTTTCTCCTTTGCTCATCCTCCTCTCTTACACTCTCCTCTCTCTTCTCCTCTCTCTCTCTCTCTTTCTCTGGCACATTCATCTCTCCTCTCGACATATCTCATTTGTCTCTCTTTAGACATGAGGGGAATGGCAGTGCAGCAGAAGATGTGGGAGAATGAAGGGGAGGCTCCACGGCCCTACGGTAATGTGTTAATGATCTAGATCAGCAGCACTGGCGCGTTACCTTGGTATCACCCTAGGGTCACAGACGGTCGGGGGCTGATAGCCCGTCTGTTAGCGCAAATAAAGCTTGCATGTAATTCAGCGTGACCCTGGTCGGCCAGCACAGGGGGCTAACCGTCTGTACTGTCAGTCTGTAGTAAACAGGGAGGTGTAATTGCTCATTAAACTGCATCAGCAGTCCATTTGTAGGCTTCTAGATGAGCTAGAGGAGAAGTTGATTCAGAAAACAGCTTGAAAACTCCAACCCGTATCCCTTTACACAGCAGCTAATGGAGGAACTAGTCTTCTGATTTCTGAGAGGCTCCTACTCTGATCTTCTCGGCCGTGTTTGTCAGGGAAAATACACAACCCAAGGCCTTTTGATGGCGCCTCTCTCATCGTCCATCTATCACAACACCGCCTTGTCTTTTCTCTACTCTGTTTACACGGCGCATTTCATTTGGTAGTTGAGTGAAGGAGGAAGGAAGGGAGGGAATGAGGAAAGGAGGGAGGGGTTTGGCCCATGATGGCCATGGGGGCAGATATTGAAGATGTGACGCAATAGCGGTGAAAAACAGATAAGGAATGAGGAGCGCAGAAATAGCCGACGGACAGTCGCCATGGAAACACGGACCTTGTGTGGAGCGTGAGGAGGAGCAGATATGCCAGGGCTGTTGTCCCGGAGCTAACAACTGCCGCTTAACTTTACAACACAACTCCCCAAAATCCACTATTAGATTGCAGGCTAAAGTGTCTCGTTGAATTACAGAGGCACGGAGTTATGCTTAAGTTGGATCCACTAAGTTAACACAACTCCGTTGACGGAGAGAATGTTTGGTACGACAGGCAGCACTATACCAAAGCGGCTACTTAGGGACACATTTGGTTTGCATCATAGCAGGGCACAGCCAGCTGTCATTAGCTGACATACAGTAAGCTGCCATGACTGCTTGTGTCATGCTTATGACAATACGAAGATAAAGAAAGTCTCACACTCCATATTATGCTCCCGACAATTGAATGGGTAAACATGACCTTTTCAATATCAGGTGGTGCTGTGGCTCAGGCACTAGAGCACGGCGCTCGCAACACACCAAGGTTCTAAGTTTGATTCTCGCTGGTGCCACCCATATGTAAAATGTACGCAAGTCCCTTTGGATAAAAGTGTCTGCTAAATGGCATATATTACTATTGTGTTAGTATCTCCAACTGGCATCCAAATAGACTGGATTGACTCAATACAGACATTAGTGCTCAGTGTGAAAGTCATAGACATTTGATTTATGGGTATATGAACCTGTTTTTAGTATGTACTGAGCATTACGCCAGTTGTTCATAATAAAGAAATTGCATATACAGAAGCATTCATTCAGCACTTAAGCATCCATATCCATAAAACATGTATCTCTGACAAGGCCACTCTGATCTATTCACTAGTTATATCTGTATATAACTTGTTGCTTGGGGTCGTCAAACAGCACATGGATACAGCAGCAGTAGCTTCTGTTCCGGTTCGGTCCGGTCCAGTCCGGTCCGGTCCGGTCTGGTCCAGTCTCACTGGAGGTTGACCATTCTTCCCCCTTCTAGTGACTCCTTTTCAATGCTTTCAATTTTTTTTCAATGCTTTCAATTCCTTTTCAATGCTTTCAATTCCTTTTCAATGCTTTCAATTCTTTTTCAATGCTTTAGGTAGCTGAATGCTTGACCTTAGACAGTATAGTCTACAGCCAATAAGGCTGTGAGAGATTAATTTCTATGTGGAGCTGGTGATTGGTTTATTGTGTGTTGTTCTGCCAACTGTCCATCTATGGGAGGTTACTGTATTGGGGGTTTTGTCCCTTCTCTCATTTTCTGAGAGAATGCTCCTCAAGTGGTACATTTATACGAGACGTATTTTCAAAATAACATGCAAAAAAAAAAAAGGATTTTCACGTCAAAATTTTACATGTGCTTCTGGATTCCAATGTAAAGAGAGAGAATGTGAGAGACTGAGGAGTCAAACGGATATCTCTGTTGGCATCCTTCCCATACCTCTCGAGGAATACAGCGTACATTTATTGATACCAGAGATTGTAGTTCATACATAAACACCAATAAAACATTGCTGTTTTTCCAGTATCTTGTGCAGTGCTTTTCATCATATTTTGCACTGTAAAGGAGAGTGTATACTGTTGCTACCTCACATTCCAACCAAGGTGCATGGAAACTGGACTGGAAACTGTACTGTGGGAGGTATTCAGACACTTCGAGAACCATGGAAGTTCAATGGGAAATGATTCTGTATTGTCAGAAATCAACACAGCAGTACAGCTTTCATCAGGGTACGTGTTGTGTATTGTTAAACCACCCTGCTAAAGGCTGTGATGCAGAAAGACAAACATTTTCTACTGAACTTCCATTGTCCTTCAAGGAGGGGCTGAATATCTGTCACACACCCATGATATGCCTTGACACAGGCAAATCAGCTTCTCTCTCTCTTTCTATCTTTCTCTCTTCACTCTCCCTCCCTCTCTCTCTCTCTCTCACACACACACACACACACACACAAACACACACACACACACACTCACACACAAACACTAATTTTTAATTTGCAGCTCCTTGAATTTGGTCGATTTATAGTAGAGCGTGCTGATGCAGAATTTAATTAGAGAAAAATGAATTGGAAAGAATAATTCCTCGCACCGGAGGAGCTTGTTTTATGAGGTCACAGGAAGGATGCAGATCTTATTAATAGAAAGAGGAAGTGCTCTTTTGACAGTGTTGCCAAATATAGACGCTTTCACTCCCTCCATTGGCTAATTCTTCTCAATCTGAGAGGCAAATCCTCCTGTAACTGGCTGACTATTTCTTCACTCTGCACACTATAGAATACTTCTCCGGTGGGCGTTGCTATGTTCTATTTATGCAGATACACTTCGGCCACACACAGTATTACTATAGGTCTGATGTACTATAAGTCTGATGTACTATAGGTCTGATGTACTATAGGTCTGATGTACTATAGGTCTGATGTACTATAGGTCTGATGTACTATAGGTCTGATGTACTGCTGCTTTGATGAGGGTGAGTATTGCTAAAGTGGGATACTTTATGAAAATGTGCTTTCCCGGAAAACACTGTGCAACGCATTTGGTAATAAGACACTGAATATCCTTTCTTAGTCTTTTTCAAAACCTTTAAAGGTCCTGCACAGTCATCCTATTTCCCATGTTAAAATAGCCTTTGAATGACAAAAACATCCACCATAATATTTTTAGGCTATTTAACTGCTTAGAACTGAAGAAATTGGACCTTTTCTCTCATCTCCAGCTGTTAGAAAGCCAGAAAGAACAGGCTGAGTGGGCGGGGAGCTTACATTCATGAGCTCGCCTTGACTGACAGCTATTTAAAACACCCGTGTGGTTGTTGCCAGGTAACAAGGTAAACAATGGACCACATGTCATTGATGACAAGGTAGACAATGGGCCATGTCATTCCAAGCTGAAAAAGGTATGTCTCAACCCATTTCCTCTGCAAAATGCTCTCATGGTCAACAGAGCTGATGGACTGTTGGATGTCAGAGAAAACAACAACAACACAACTGTATTTCTGTCATTGTGTAACTAATTACACAATACAGTTGACTGCTACACTTCTGCACAAGACTGAGTAAAGCCTGAGTCACCTTAGAAGCTTAGACAATGACGGAATGTACCGGACAATTTATTGGTGCCTCTGCATTAGCAATGACAATATGTTCACAACTGTATGTATTGATCATACATTTATTTGATCATTTACAATACATTTACATTTAAGTCATTTAGCAGACGCTCTTATCCAGAGCGACTTACAAATTGGTGCATTCACCTTATGATATCCAGTGGAACAACCACTTTACACTTTACACACTTTACACTTTTACAATATCCACATATCCCTACCGGCCAAACCCTCCCTAACCCGGACCCGGACGACGCTAAGCCAATTGTGCGTCGCCCCACGGACCTCCCGGTCGCGGCCGGCTGCGACAGAGCCTGGGCGCGAACCCAGAGACTCTGGTGGCGCAGCTAGCACTGCGATGCAGTGCTCTAGACCACTGTGCCACCCGGGAGATAGACCAGCATAGACCAGCATAGCCAGAATACTGATCAACATGAACAGTCATGAGAAATTAAGGTGAGAAATAATGGTGAGACATCAATTTACCCAGCAAATATATTAGAGCCATAAGCCTAATATAGGCATCCGGCCACCATCCGGCCACCATCCGGTGTGCAGGACCCACTGATATGTACAATTTGTAACACTCATCTCCCGTCCGAATGCTGAAAAAAACTATACATACAAAGTAACAACGTGATGTCATATCATATAAAAGTGAATTACTTAGTCGAGGAAACGCAACCAACTACAGAGAACGTAATTATACAGTCGTGTCCAAAAGTTTTGAGAATGACACAAATATACATTTTCACAAAGTCTGCTGCCTCAGTTTGTATGATGGCAATTTGCATATATTCCAGAAAGTTATGAAGAGTGTCAGATGAACTGAATACCAAAAAAACATTTCCACTGCATTTCAGCCCTGCCACAAAAGGAATAGCTGACATCATGTCAGTGATTCTCTCGTTAACACAGGTGTGAGTGTTGACAAGGACAAGGCTGGAGATCACTCTGTCATGCTGATTGAGTTCAAATAACAGACTGGAAACTTCAAAAGAAGGGTGGTGCTTGGAAACATTGTTCTTCCTCTGTCAGCCATGGTTACCTGCACGGAAACACGTGCCGTCATCATTGCTTTGCACAAAAAGGGCTTCACAGGCAAGGATATTGCTGCCAGTAAGATTGCACCTAAATCAACCATTTATCGGATCATCAAGAACTTCAAGGAGAGCAGTTCTATTGTTGTGAAGAAGGCTTCAGGGCGCCCAAGAAAGTCCAGCAAGCGCCAGGACCGTCTCCTAAAGTTGATTCAGCTGCGGGATCGGGGCACCACCAGTACAAAGCTTGCTCAGGAATGGCAGCAGGCAGGTGTGAGTGCATCTGTACGCACAGTGAGGCGAAGACTTTTGGAGGAAGGCCTGGTGTCAAGAAGGGCAGCAAAGAAGCGACTTCTCTCCAGGAAAAACATCAGGGACAGACTGATATTCTGCAAAAGGCACAGGGATTGGACTGCTGAGGACTGGGGTAAAGTCATTTTCTCTGATGAATCCCCTTTCCGATTGTTTGGGACATCCGGAAAAAAGCTTGTCCGGAGAAGACAAGAGGAGCGCTACCATCAGTCCTGTGTCATGCCAACAGTAAAGCATCCTGAGACAATTCATATGTGTGGTTGCTTCTCAGCCAAGGGAGTGGGCTCACTCACAATTTTGTCTAAGAACACAGCCATGAGTAAAGAATGGTACCAACACATCCTCCGAGAGCAACTTCTCCCAACCATCCAGGAACAGTTTGGTGACGAACAATGCCTTTTCCAGCATGATGGAGCACCTTGCCATAAGGCAAAAGTGATAACTAAGTGGTTCGGGGAACAAAACATTGATATTTTGGGTCCATGGCCAGGACTCCCCAGACCTTAATCCCATTGAGAACTTGTGGTCAATCATCAAGAGGCGGGTGGACAAACAAAAACCCACAAATTCTGACAAACTCCAAGCATTGATTATGCAAGAATGGGCTGCCATCAGTCAGGGTGTGGCCCAGAAGTTAATTGACAGCATACCAGGGCTGATTGCAGAGGTCTTGAAAAAGAAGGGTCAACACTGCAAATATTGACTCTTTGCATCAACTTCATGTAATTATCAATAAAAGCCTTTGACACTTATGAAATGCTTGTAATTATACTTCAGTATTCCATAGTAACATCTGATAAAAATATCTAAAGACAATGAAGCAGCAAACTTTGTGAAAATGTATACTTGTGTCATTCTCAGAAGGTTTGGCCACGACTGTATATGTAAAAACAATTGCAAAGCATGCTGAGTATTATTCCAATACGCTCCACCCCAAAACAAGGCCAATAATAACACTCAGTGTGTTTTGTAGTTCATTTAAGTATATTCATTTTTACATACACTACCGTTCAAAAGTTTGGTGTAACTTAGAAATGTCCTGTTTTTGAAAGAAAAGCACATTTTTTGTCCATTAAAATAACATCAAATTGATCAGAAATACAGTGTAGACATTGTTAAGAAACGGCAGATTTTTATGGAATATCTACATAGGCGTACAAAGGCCCATTTTCAGCAACCATCAGTTCTGTGTTCCAATGGCACGTTGTGTTTATCATTTTAGGACCAGTGAGGCGTCTGTTTCTCAAACTAGACACTCTAATGTACTTGTCCTCTTGCTCAGTTGTGCACCGGGGCCTCCCACTCCTCTTTCTATTCTGGTTAGAGCCAGTTTGCGCTGTTCTGTGAAGGGAGTAGTACACAGCGTTGTACGAGATCTTCAGTTTCATGGCAATTTCTCACATGGAATAGCCTTCATTTCTCAGAACAAGAATAGACTGATGAGTTTCAAAATAAAGGTCTTTGTTTCTGGCCATTTTGAGCCTGTAATCGAACCCACAAATGCTGATGCTCCAGATACTCAACTAGACTAAAGCAGGACAGTTTTATTGCTTCTTTAATCAGGACAACAGTTTTCAGCTGTGCTAACATAATTGCAAAAAGGTTTTCTAATTATCAATTAGCCTTTTAAAATTATACACTTGGATTAGCTAACACAACATGTCATTGGAACACAGAACTGATGGTTGCTGATAATGGGCCTCTGTGCGCCTATGTAGATATTCCATAAAAATCGGCCGTTTCCAGCTACAATAGTCATTTACAACATTAACAATGTCTACACTGTATTTCTGATCAATTTTACATTATTTTAATGGACAAAAAATGTGCTTTTCTTTCAAAAACAAGGACAATTCTAAATGATTATTAAGGGTGGGTTATCTAGGGGAATTATATACCTATGTTGGCCTGATGGTTCCCAATCAGAGGCAGCTGTTTATCGTTGTCTCTGATTGGGGATCATATTTAGGTAGCCATTTCCCCATTGTGATTTGTGGGATCTTGACTATGTATAGTCCTCTGTGTTCACTATTATTAGCGTCAGGTTTCGTTTGTTCGTTTTATTGTTTTTGTTCTTTGAGTTTTTTCTGTTCCTATTAAAAGAGATGGAAACATACCACGCTGCATCTTGCTCCACTCCTTATAACGAACGTGACACACATACTTGCAAATGTATTTTTGTAATTTAATATTACATTAATACTTAATTTTTTAGAATTTTTTATTTGAATGAAATACATATAAAAATATTATTATTTTGTAGTTTGTTTTGATACATTGATCTTTATGATATTTTTCATTGTATTTTGTCATTTTTGCCCATCCCATAGCGAGAGAGGAGGTGGACCTATGTACCCCGACTTCAATCAAGCAGGTTTTAGTCACCCACTTGGTTTCAGTCACCCACTTGGTTTCAGTCACCCACTTGGTTTCAGTCACCCACTTGGTTTCAGTCACCCACTTGGTTTCAGTCACCCACTTGGTTTCAGTCACCCACTTGGTTTCAGTCACCCACTTGGCTTCAGTCACCCACTTGGCTTCAGTCACCCACTTGGCTTCAGTCACCCACTTGGTTTCAGTCACCCACTTGGTTTCAGTCACCCACTTGGTTTCAGTCACCCACTTGGTTTCAGTCACCCACTTGGTTTCAGTCACCCACTTGGTTTCAGTCACCCACTTGGCTTCAGTCACCCACTTGGTTTCAGTCACCCACTTGGCTTCAGTCACCCCCAAGATTGAAGCAGGAGACAAATCCAGCTATGGCCTCCTTGCCAGGCCTCTCTCACTAGGCAGACAGGGGTCCTGGGATGGACAGACCTTTCTCACTGGGCACAGGGGTCCTGGGATGGACAGACCAGGCCTCTATCACTGGGCAGACAGGGGTCCTGGGATGGACAGACCTTTCTCACTGGGCAAAGGGGTCCTGGGATGGACAGACCAGGCCTCTCTCACTGGGCAGACAGGGGTCCTGGGATGGACAGACCTTTCTCACTGGGCAAAGGGGTCCTGGGATGGACAGACCAGGCCTCTCTCACTGGGCAGACAGGGGTCCTGGGATGGTTAGACCTTTCTCACTGGGCAAAGGGGTCCTGGGATGGACAGACCAGGCCTCTCTCACTGGGCACAGGGTCCTGAGATGGACAGCTCAGGCTTCTCTCACTGGGCACAGGGTCCTGAGATGGATAGCTCACACTGCTTCCCTTCATATAGCGCTGGATCAAGGGTGCCTTCATTGAAGGGGAGATCCTGTCTGAGTAGCCTATAATGTTTTTTGAAAAGGGAAATGTGTATTTAATGTTCTGAGTTATGACAGTACCAATCCCTTGATGTAGTGATCTACACATTCTACAGAGTGTTTTCTGGTGTTTTTGAAGTACTCAATTTGAAATATGCACTATTTGGTCCTGTGCTTTTTTGTATGTCGATAGTTTGTGAGCCTGAAATTCTCAATTGACGCAGATTTGAAGTGAATAACTATGACATACAGTATGTTGTATCTGTCTTCACAGGCTTCACAGCATATCCCCTCTTCTTTGTCTTGGGAAAGCTGATTTTGTATCACAGCATTCCTGCTGTGGTAGTTGCCTGGGAAGCTGTGCAGACAGTAGATGTTGAATTTTCTAAAATGTCTATCATTACTGCTTGATGATAGTGGAAAGATGAAAGGGGATGGAATGTGAAATGATAATAATCATCATGATTAGCCCCAATGACACAAGCTACATCTACTGTAAGACAAAAGCCCACACACAATGGAATGGCGGAATAGGATTTTCAGAGGTAAATTACAAATACAATGCACACCGCAACTCCTTTTGTGGACAACGTTCCTCCGTGCTAGCCGTGCTCTGGCAGCTCTCAGACTCAACGTAGGGGGCTTAGTGATGGAAGAACAACCATATAGTGACTACCAGGTGTGTTACAGAACATGTACCGTTCACAAGTCAAAGCATCCACATTATCTAACGTTAGCCCCCCCCCCTCCCCGATCCCCCCCAAAATGTTGGCTACCGTGTCAGACTCATCCAATTCTGATATTATGGTCAGCGCTTGCAAGATCCACTGTCAATGAAGTTACAGCATCTGTCTTCAGGATTAGCTTCCTGGCAAGACCCATCGAATGTTCTCCCCAATTGATAAAACAACTTCACCTGAAATGTGCACTGAAAACTTGATCCATGTACCAGCTACAGTCGCTTTTCAAGCTTGGGTCACCCTACTTTGAACTGATTTCATTCAAATATTATCCAATTTGATGAAAACCATGATTTTCACTGTTCGGGAACTTTAACATTGTTTATCTCGGGAAGGCTATGTCATTTTGACTTATCATTATGCCTCGCCCACAATTATGTTATTTTGACTGTCATTACCTGCCATGCCCACAATGATGACGTCATACCCATTAGAAAGCTTAAATGTCCAACAAGGTTTGTACACACCTACTTATTCAAGGGTTTTTCTTTATTTTTACTATTTTCTACATTGTAGAATAACAGCGAAGACATCAAAACTATGAAATAGCACATATGAAATCATGTACTAAGCAAAAAAGGGGGAACACTCCAACACTCAGACATCATTTACAGATAGCCAGGGGAACACACCAACACTCAGACGTCATTTACAGATAGCCAGGGGAACACACCAACACTCAGACATCATTTACAGATAGCCAGGGGAACACTCCAACATCATTTACAGATAGCCAGGGGAACACACCAACACGCAGACATCATTTACAGATAGCCAGTGGAACACTCCAACACTCAGACATCATTTACAGATAGCCAGGGGAACACTCCAACACTCAGACATAATTTACAGATAGCCAGGGGAACACTCCAACACTCAGACATTATTTACAGATAGCCAGGGGAACACTCCAACACTCAGACATCATTTACAGATAGCCAGTGGAACACTCCAATACTCAGACATCATTTACAAATGTAACGCGTGTTTAGTGAGTCCGCCAGATCAGAGGCAGTAGGGATGACCAGGGATGTTCTCTTGTTAAGTCTGTGTATTGGACCATTTTTCTGTCCTGCTAAGTGTTTAAAATGTAACTTTTGGTTGTCAGGAAAATGTATGGAGTAAAAAGTATATTTTTCTTTAGGAATGTAGTGAAGTAAAAGTAAAAGTAGTCAAAAATATAAATTGTTAAGTAAAGTACACATCCCCCAAAAAACGACTTAAGTAGTACTTTAAAGTATTTTTACTTAAGTACTTTACACCAGTGTATGGGTCAGGGTCAATTTAACCCGTCTTTTCAGGATATTGACCCCATTGATGTTGGACGGGGTATGAAAAACCATAAGTGTCACGATCGTGTGGAAGAGATTCGGACCAAAACGCAGCATGAGGAAAATAAGCCATCTTCTTTTAATTAAATGAACGAAGATGAACATGAAACGAAAACACTATACAAACAAACAAAACAACAAATGATCGTGAAGCTAAATAACGCAAGTGCACAGACAAGCAACAAACGTTAAACAAGACAACTACCCACAAAAGCCTACTGCCTATGGCTACCTTAAATATGGCTCCCAATCAGAGACAAATGAATGACAGCTGTCTCTGATTGAGACCCAATCTAGGCAGCCATAGACATAACTAGACAACCTAACAATACTCTATCCCATACACATACAACACCCATAGACTAACCAAAACACACACAACATACAATGCCCACCCCAACTCACGCCCTGACCAACTAAACATAATCAAAATAACATAAAAATAGGTCAGGAACGTGACATAACCCCCCCCTCAAGGTGCGTACTCCGAACGCACCACCAAAAGTCTAGGGGAGGGTCTGGGTGGGCATCTGTCCACGGTGGTGGCTCCGGCTCTGGACGCTGTCCCCACACCACCATAGTCACTCCCCGCTTCCGTATCCCCCCCCCAATGACCACCCTCCAACTAAACCCACCTAACTGAAGGGGCAGCATCGGGATAAGGGGCAGCACCGGGATGAGGGACGACAGCTCCGGGCTGAGGGACGGCAGCTCCGGGCTGAGGGACGGCAGCTCCGGGCTGAGGGACGGCAGCTCCGGGCTGAGGGACGGCAGCTCCGGACTGAGGGACGGCAGCTCCGGACTGGCTGGCGGATCCTGGCTGGCTGGCTCTGGCTGGTCATGGCTGGCTGACGGCTCTGGCTGGTCATGGCTGGCTGACGGCTCTGGCTGGTCATGGCTGGCTGACGGCTCTGGCTGGTCATGGCTGGCTGAAGGCTCTGGCTGATCCGGTCTGGCGGAAGGCTCTGGCTGATCCGGTCTGGCGGAAGGCTCTGGCTGATCCGGTCTGGCGGAAGGCTCTGGCTGATCCGGTCTGGCGGAAGGCTCTGGCTGATCCGGTCTGGCGGAAGGATCTGGCTGATCCGGTCTGGCGGAAGGCTCTGGCTGATCCGGTCTGGCGGAAGGCTCTGGCTGATCCGGTCTGGCGGACGGCTCTGTAGGCTCATGGCAGACGGGCGGCTTTGCAGGCTCATGGCAGACGGGCGGCTTTGCAGGCTCATGGCAGACGGACAGTTCAGACGCCGCTGGGCAGACGGGCAGTTCAGGCGCCGCTGGGCAGACGGGCAGTTCAGGCGCCGCTGGGCAGACGGGCAGTTCAGGCGCCGCTGGGCAGACGGGCAGTTCAGGCGCCGCTGGGCAGACGGCAGACTCTGGCCGGCTGAGACGCACTATAGGCCTGGTGCGTGGTACCGGAACTGGAGGTACCGGGCTAAGGACACGCACCTCAGGGCGAGTGCGGGGAGAAGGAACAGTGCGTCCAGGGCTCTGGAGACGCACAGGAGGCTTGGTGCGTGGTGCCGGAACTGGAGGCACTGGGCTGGAGACACGCACCATAGGGAGAGTGCGTGGAAGAGGAACAGGGCTCTGGAGATGCACTGGAAGCCTGGTGCGTGGTGTAGGCACTGGTGGTACTGGACTGGGGTGGGAAGGTGGCGCCGGATATACCGGACCGTGAAAGAGGACACGTGCTCTTGAGCACCGAGCCTCCCCAACCTTACCAGGTTGAATGATCCCCGTAGCCCTGCCAGTGCGGCGAGGTGGAATAGCCCGCACTGGGCTATGCAGGCGAACCGGGGACACCACCTGCAAGGCTGGTGCCATGTACACCGGCCCGAGGAGACGTACTGGAGGCCAGATACGTTGGGCCGGCTTCATGGCATCCGGCTCGATGCCCAACCTAGCCCTCCCAGTGCGGCAAGGTGGAATAGCCCGCACTGGGCTAAGCACGCGTACTGGGGACACCGTGCGCTTTACCGCATAACACGGTGTCTGACCAGTACGACGCCCTCTTACTCCACGGTAAGCCCGGGGAGTTGGCTCAGGTATCCAACCCGGCTTCGCCACACTCCCCTTTAGCCGCCCCCCAAGAAATTTTTGGGTGAGCCTCTCAGGCTTCCAGCCTCTCCTACGTGCTGCCTCCTCATACCAGCGCTCCTGGGCTGTGGCTGCCTTCTTCTCCTCCCGCAAGCGGCGATTCACACCAACCTTAGCCCAGGGTCCTTCTCCATTGAAAATTTGCTCCCAACTCCATTCCTCTTCTCTCCATTGCTTTAGTTCCTTTTCTCCTTCCTCAATCCGCTTGGTCCTGTTGTGGTGGGTAGTTCTGTCACGATCGTGTGGAAGAGATTCGGACCAAAACGCAGCATGAGGAAAATAAGCCATCTTCTTTTAATTAAATGAACGAAGATGAACATGAAACGAAAACACTAAACAAACAAACAACAAATGATCGTGAAGCTAAATAACGCAAGTGCACAGACAAGCAACAAACGTTAAACAAGACAACTACCCACAAAAGCCTACTGCCTATGGCTACCTTAAATATGGCTCCCAATCAGAGACAAATGAATGACAGCTGTCTCTGATTGAGACCCAATCTAGGCAGCCATAGACATAACTAGACAACCTAACAATACTCTATCCCATACACATACAACACCCATAGACTAACCAAAACACACACAACATACAATGCCCACCCCAACTCACGCCCTGACCAACTAAACATAATCAAAATAACATAAAAATAGGTCAGGAACGTGACAATAAGAGATTGATTACCATGTTCTTCATTGTTCACATTAAGTTCACAACTGCAAATCTATCTGAAAACGATCATTTCTGAAGGCCTATATGTACCCTGATATCTCAAAAAGCATCTGTTACTCATGCCAAATGACACAACATGATATAAAGCAAACCAAGGCTAGGAGGAAAAGACAGCCTACTTTCCTCTCTGGTACCACTTCCCATGGTTGTACAGGATATGCTACCAGGCAGTCCTAACCTGCTTTATATTACCTGATGACAAGATTACAATATTAATACAGTATCCATGAAAGCATTTTGAATTATGATGGATATCAAATGGAATTGGTTTCTCGGTATTAATCTTCCCATGAAGCTGTGTGTCATTGGAAGACATACAGCAGGCAGGTATTCAAAGCCAGATTCTAAACCAATTCCTCAGACCATTCTTCTACCCTCTGGAAGATCTGAAAAGGGGGGACAAGACAGTGGTAAGGAATATGGTAGACGGTGATGTTATTTCCATATGGCTGTCACCAGCCAGAGGGCCTCAACAAGGACCTACCTAATGTATAGCGGAGATGAATTGGTTTGGAATCGTGCCCACGTTAGAGGGAGGGCTTGCAACATGTGCTTTCCTTTCCTAGAACTTGTAATAAGCACTTTGCTTGTTGTGTTAGATTATGGAAACAAGCCAAGCTTTAACCAATAACCTCAATCACCTTGTGAAAGGATTACATGCATGCATTCTGGCGCCTGGATATGCCAGTAAAAGGGTTTTTGAAATACAATTGCCACCAATAGGAAAGACAGTATTGGTTTTCAGGATTTTAAGTCTAATCAATGCAATTAGCTGCACAGGTCTGATACAATAACTAGGTTTGTTTTATTACGGTGAAAATGGTATTCCATTATTCCATTAGATATGATTTTCCAGATATCAAAGTAAAACCTGTTAACTACTGTATATAGTATCAAAACGGTCTATTCTCGTTTGAGATGAATCCATACTGAACTTTGGACGACTAGGCTACTCCTGAAATGGTCAAGCTGAACTTTGTAAGGCTACTCCTGAGATGGTCAAACTGAACTTTGGAAGACTAGGCTACTCCTGAGATGGTCAAGCTGAACTTTGGACGACTTGGCTACTCCTGAGATGGTCAAACTGAGCTTTGTAAGGCTACTCCTGAGATGGTCAAGCTGAACTTTGGACGACTAGGCTACTCCTGAGATGGTCAAGCTGAACTTTGTAAGGCTACTCCTGAGATGGTCAAGCTGAACTTTGTAAGGCTACTCCTGAGATGGTCAAGCTGAACTTTGGACAACTTGGCTACTCCTGAGATGGTCAAACTGAGCTTTGTAAGGCTACTCCTGAGATGGTCAAGCTGAACTTTGGACGACTTGGCTACTCCTGAGATGGTCAAACTGAGCTTTGTAAGGCTACTCCTGAGATGGTCAAACTGAACTTTGGACGACTTGGCTACTCCTGAGATGGTCAAACTGAACTTTGGAAGACTAGGCTACTCCTGAGATGGTCAAACTGAACTTTGGAAGACTAGGCTACTCCTGAGATGGTCAAACTGAACTTTGGACGACTTGGCTACTCCTGAGATGGTCAAACTGAACTTTGGACGACTTGGCTAGTCCTGAGATGGTCAAACTGAGCTTTGTAAGGCTACTCCTGAGATGGTCAAACTGAACTTTGGACGACTTGGCTACTCCTGAGATGGTCAAACTGAACTTTGGAAGGCTACTCCTGAGATGGTCAAACTGAACTTTGGACGACTTGGCTACTCCTGAGATGGTCAAACTGAACTTTGTAAGGCTACTCCTGAGATGGTCAAACTGAACTTTGGAAGGCTACTCCTGAGATGGTCAAACTGAACTTTGGACGACTTGGCTACTCCTGAGACCATCAATCCATTTCTTAATTTTATTATGTCAATCAATATTTTTTATTTGTTACATTTTTTTTGAACAACTTTATTGATCCCTCATGTTATGCTATTATTGATCCTCTGAGCCCTCACAGGAAATATAGAGTCTCTACTCTACACACGGCTGCCTGCACAACTCTAGACTTTGCTTCTCATCATTTTCAAGAGCTCATAATCGTTTATTTCATGTAATATCCTTAGTCTACTTAGTTTCAATTAAAGGGAAATTACTTTCATAAGAAATAAATGTGGTGTTATTGTACTTGTTAACCACGGAGTTAGTCACAGCTGTTACATTTTCAAATCCAGGTAATATATTCACCAAGCAATGCTGGAATGCAATCTTCCCTTCTTTCAAAGGTAATAGAGCATCTAAATGAATAGTTAAATTGATGCGTTGGCATGGAGACCCACACACTGCCAAATGAGGGAAAAACGCAAATTCACATGCATTCATCTGACCACATAATACCCCAGTCACTCTCTTGGTGTAAACAAGGTGTTTTTCTGAGCCAACATACCAGCTCAAATAAGGCTAGAATAAATAGAATGGAACATCAGTGTAACAAAAGGTAGTTTTGAGTGTAGACAAGTGGATAACAATTTACTTGATAAAGGCTGCAGGCAGTGTCCGAAATTAACTTTTTGGCTCACCTGCCAAGGGGACTGGTAGATGAAAAAATCCACCAGCCAAGCATATTTTTTACCGGCCAAAATAACAAATTGTCTTTTTGTGTCACATATACATTCATTTCAGTACATTTCATTGAGATAATAAGGTATTAATTCTCAAACTATAAATATGATCATGAACCTGAACCCAACCTGACTGCCCTGTAATACAAAACATAAAGTAACCTGCTGCTGCATCTCCTGACTCTGGCCAGTTGGTGAAGCTGACCAGCTTGGTGGCACACAGGACCCCTACACTGGTGTCCTGGAACATGTCAGTCATACTCTCCACTAGCCTGTCAAGCATTTTGTCCTGTGAGGTGACGAGGGTCTTGCTTTCACCTCTGGTCAGTGAAATTCCCTCATATCTGTTGGCCATTATGGCCTTCATCATGGGCCCTTCTCTGATGATAAAAAGCTAATTTTACCATCCTTTCAGAATTTTCCATTACAACACACTCTCACTCACTCTCTCTCCCTCCCTTATTGACGTAATCCTTTCTCTTAATTCTCTTAAGGTAAGTATTTCTTATTGCAGCTTAAATAAACATACCTGGTTTTGTACTTCTTAAGTACTGCCTGTGTTGAGCACAAGGAGCTGTGGGCTTCTGCTATGGTGATGGTGGACCTCTGCAGACAGGCGAACAGGTTGCTCAGGTGTGTTAGTGTGTCATGCAGGAAGCCACAGAAGCCGATAACAACAGCCTCCCTCACTGTAGTATTTCCTGGCCTTGGCCTGCTGGACACCTCAGACATTATGGACATCAGCAGATTGAATCTGAAATACATAAAGAACAAAGACATACAAATAGACAATTAATTGCTGTCCAAAAAACACTATATTAGATATGACACATTTTGTCAGTGCATAAAGCATTGAAACATGATGTTACCATTGTAACTGTGTAGTTATTTACTGGACATTACATATTGATGACTTCTGGAGACTTAGCAATCTACAGTCACTACCTGTTCCAAGTGCTGGACACGTCCCTGGTAACCTCACAGGAAGTGGTCCAGTTCAGGCAATAGGTGTCCTACCCATCAGGTCCTGCCAATTCTGGTGGGCACCAGTGTTGTGTGCCTTAGAGCCTGGAAGCTGTTTACCAGGTTTACCCTGTTCAGTGGACTGGTGTGGTAGATGGAAGCTGTTTACCAGGTTTACCCTGTTCAGTGGACTGGTGTGGTAGATGGAAGCTGTTTACCAGGTTTACCCTGTTCAGTGGACTGGTGTGGTAGAAGGTGTAGAGACCACTGAGGAGGTCTTCTACTTTCTGAAACATCCCGTTGGACCGGATGGCATCAGAAAAGGTCAGTTCAAGGCGGTGTGCCATACAGTAGATGCTGATGATGTAGGCCCTGTCTGTAGGCCCTGTCTGTAGGCCCTGTCTGTATGCCCTGACCCCCTTCAGCCGGCTGACCACACCATTCTTGGCTCCGATCACCACAGCAGCTCCATCTGTTCCCAGAGCGACCAACTTGCTCCCCCACTCATCACACACTCCCTCCATGATGGCACTGATGGCGTTGCTTATGTGTGCCGCGTCTGCCTTCTCCACCGACTTGATGCCAACAAACTTCGACTCGATCTTTCCCTTGTGACAGAATCTGACATAAACTAACTCCTCCTCTTTCACAGAACTGTCTGTGGAGCCATCTCACATGGAGAGTTTTTTTCAGATTCTCTCTGATGTTGTTTCTCTCCACATCTGCAATATGGTGCATAAACTCTTTGGCCTGCTTCTCATTTCTATATGTTGAGCCCACAGCGATTCCTTTTTTCCCCCATCCAAACAGCAAAAATAAAACATTCAAATTAATTCAATAATAATTAAATATACAATCATGTCATCCAATATAGCTGGCAGTTGATTGTGCTAAATTAGCCTTCTACACTATAAGGCAGGTAAAGTCAATTGTGTCACAATGCTTTAGAATGTAAACAGCATCTGGAGACAAACATTACAATACAATGTTACAGAGCCATAGGAAAGCATGGAGATCATGTCAGCATCAGTAGGCCTATAATGTTATGGTATTTATACACTATTCTGAGGTGAACTGAAACTTATCAAGAGGTGAGAAATAACCTCCAGTGACTGGACCACGACTGTTAAATAGACTTGTAAAAACTGGCTACAAAAGTACTAGTCAAGCTACAAGAGTAACAACATTTTCACTTACTCACACATCCACTCCGAGTCAGAAAGTGGTCTCTCCTTCTTGCCAGTGGCATGTACAGTCCTAAACAGTATCTTCATCTTCGTGCTGGTCTGCTCTGACATTGCCATTAGCGCGGTCACAGAGGGTGTCAAGAGGAGAGGCTCCGATGGAGCCCGGGACACAGACACGCAGGCAATGTGACTCTTGCTGTGTTCATGGTCACGAATGTCCTCCAGCTTCATCGTTTTATTTCCGATGACAAATGAGTTGTTTCTGACTAGGTGAACCCCAGCCAACTAGGTGAAAACTCTGTCAACGTGCTCTTGAGAAAGGCAGTTAGCTCTAGTTGCTCTAGATAAGAGCATCTGCTAAATGATGTAGATGTATGATACCTTTATGTCATTGTCTTATGATCATCTCTTAATGATCTGGACAGAATAACAGCCATTTTGAGTCTTATGATAACTGTTCCCCGGTAGGCCGTCATTGTAAATAAGAATTTGTTCTTAAACTGACTTGCCTTGTTAAATAAAGGTTTGTGAAAAATTGAAAGTGTTACCTACAAGTGCTTTTGGCAGCGATAGGAAACGTCCATGTGAAAGTGTGAGAACTGAAGTCCTTCTTCTCCACATTGATTATATGAGGGCGGTGAGGGAAAATGGCCGCCTAACTGACCTACAACATTTTGATCTCACGTCGCAAAGACAGAGTTTATTTTCAGCACTTCCCCTTGAGTTATGGGCTGTGGCAGCAGCTAATCCATGGGCCTGCCGTTGTCACCTCTAGTGGAGGCCCAGACACTGGAGTCTGCTGTAATTTATGGCACCATTGCATTGTGTGTGTGTTCCCTGGTGATGGATGAAGCATGGACCGTAACGGATAGAAGTCCATCAGTTAATTAATTTAGCCTGGGAGACGCCCTCCACCCATCAGAAGAGGACTGCCAAGGTCCTGGTACTAGTGATTCTTCTGCACCATGGAAACCATCTGGTTGAATATATATATATAGTAAAGTTAACCATCAGTTTTATTATATATAGTGAAGGTAATCATCTGTTCTAATATGCAGTGCATTCGGAAAGTATTCTGACCCCTGAACTTTTTCCACATTTTGTTATGTTGCAGCCTTGTCCTAAAATTGATTAAATTGTTTTTTCCCCTCATCAATCTACACACAATATCTCATAATGACAAAGCAAAAACAAGTTTTAAGAAATTTTTGCAAATGTATTAAAAAACTAACTGAAATAACATATTTACAATAGTTTTCAGACCCTTTACTCAGTACTTTATTGAAGCACCTTTGGCGATTACAGCCTCAAGTCTTCTTGGGTATGATCCTACAAGCTCAGCAAACCTGTATTTGGGGAGTTTCACCCATTCTTCTCTGCAGATCCTCTCAAGCTCTGTCAGGTTGGATGGGGAGCGTCGCTGCACAGCTATTTTCAAGTCTCTGCAGAGATGTTCGTTCGGGTTCAAGTCTGGGCTGTGGCTGGGCCTCTCAAGGACATTCAGAAACTTGTCCCGAAGCAACTCCTGACTTATCTTGGCTGTGTGCTTAGGGTCGTTGTCCTGTTGAAAGGTGAACCTTCGCTCTGGAGCAGGTTTTCATCAAGGACATCTCTGTACTTTGCTCCATTCATCTTTCCCTCGATCCTGACTAGTCTCCCAGTCCCCAAAGCATGACGCTACCACCACCATGATTTGCGGTAGAGATGGTGCCAGGTTTCCTCCAGACGTGACGCTTAGCATTCAGGCCAAAGAGTTCCATCTTGGATTCATCAGACCAGATCATCTTGTTTATCATGGTCTGAGTACTTTAGGTGCCTTTTGGCAAACTCCAAGCGGGCTGTCATGTGCATTTTACTGAGGAGTAACTTCTGTCTGGCAACTCTACCATAAAGGCCTGATTGGTGGAGTGCTGCAGAGATGGTTGTCCTTCTGGAAGGTTTCCCCATCTCCACAGCGGAACTCTGGAGCTCTGTCAGAGAGACCATCGAGTTCTTGGTCACCTCCCTGACCAAGGCCCTTCTCCCCTGATTGCTCAGTTTGGCCGGGCGGCCAGCTCTAGGAAGATTCTTGGTGGTTCCAAACTTCTTCCATTTATAAATGATGGAGGCTACTGTGTTCTTGGGGACCTTTCATGCTGCAGAACATTTTTGGTACCCTTCCCCAGGCGTGTTCCTTGACACAATCCCGTCTCAGAGCTCTATGGACAATTCCTTCGACCTCATGGCTTGGTTTTTGCTCTGACATGCACTGTCAACTGTGGAGCCTTATATAGACAAATGTGTTATTACATACAGCCGGGAAGAACTATTGGATATAAAAGCGATGTCAACTTACCATCATTATGACCAGGAATACGTCTTTCCCCAAGCGGATCCTTTGTTCTGAGTTGCCTTCCAGAGAGACATCAGAGATTGAACATTCTCTGTTTCATGGAAACATGGCTCACTCGGATATGTTGTCAGAGTCGGTACAGCCACCCGTTTTCTTTCCGTTTTCGGTACAGCCACGCATCGCTCTGACAGAAACAAACATATCTCACCTAAAAAGAAGGGCGGGGGTGTATGCCTTATGATTAACTGGCTCATGGTGTAATCACAACAACATACAACGCTGGTCTGACCAATCGTATTCCACGCTTCAAGATTGCTTCGATCACGTGTACTGGGATATGTTCCGGATAGCCTCAGACAACAGCATTGATGTATACTGTACGCTGACTCTGTGAGCGGGTTTATTAGCAAGTGCATTGGAGATGTCGTACCCTCTGTGACTATTAAAACCTTCCCTAACCAGAAACCATGGATTGATGGCAGCATTTGCGCAAAGCTGAAAGCGCAAACCACCACTTTTAATCATGGCAAGGTGACCGGAAACATGACTGAATACAAACAGTGTAGCTATTCCCTCCGCAAGGCAATCAAACAAGCAAAGCGCCAGTATAGAGACAAAGTAGAGTCGCAATTCAACGGCTCAAACACGAGACGAATGTGGCAGGGTCTACAGTCAATCACGGATTACAAAAAGAAAACAAGCCCCGTCGCGGACATCAACGTCTTGCTCCCAGACAAATTAAACAACTTCTTTGCTCGCTTTGAGGACAATACAGTGCCACTGACACAGCCAGCTACCAAAGCCTGTGGGCTCTCCTTCTCCGTGGCCAAGGTGAGTAAAACATTTAAACATGTTAACCCTCGCAAGGCTGCCGGCCCAGACGGCATCCCTAGCTACGTCCTCAAAGCATGCGCAGATCAGCTGGCTGGTGTGTTTACGGACATATTCAACCAATCCCTATCCCCGTGTGTTGTCCCCACATGCTTCAAGACGGCCACCATTGTTACTGTTCCCAAGAAAGCTAAGGTAACTGAACTAAATGACTATCGCCCCATTGCACTCACTTCTGTCATCATGAAGTGCTTTGAGAGACTAGTCAAGGATCATATCACCTCCAACCTACCTGATACCCTAGACCCACTCCAACCTCAGGAGGCTGAAGAAATGTGTCTTTTCATCTAAAACAGTCACAAACTTTTACAGATGCACAATCCTGTCGGGCTGTATCACCCAGTATATGGCAATTGCACCACCCTCAACCGCAAGGCTCTCCAGAGGGTAGTGCAGTCTGCACAACACATCACCGGGGGCAAACTACCTGCCCTCCAGGACCCCTACAGCACCCGATGTCACAAGAAAGACAAAAAGATAATCAAGGACAACAAACAACAGCCACTGCCTGTTCACCCGCTATCATCCAGAAGGCGAGGTGAGTACAGATGCATCAAAGCTGGGACCCGAGAGACTGAAAAACAGCTTCTATCTCAAGACCAGCAGACTGTTAAACAGTCATCACTAACATAGAGAGGCTGCTGCCAACATACAGACTCAAATCTCTGGCCATTTAAATAAATTGATTAAATAAAGGTATCACTAGTCACTTTAAATAACGCCACTTTAATAATGTTTACATATCCTACATTACTCATCTCATATGTATATACTGTATTCTACACCATCTACTGCATCTTGCCTATGCTGCAGGCCATCGCTCACCCATATATTTATATGTACATATTCTTATTCATACCTTTACAATTGTGTGTATTTGTGTGTATAAGGTAGTTGTTGTGAATTTGTTAGATTACTTGTTAGATATTACTGCATAGTCGGAACTAGAAGCACAAGCATTGCACTACACTCGCATTAACATCTGCTAACCATGTGTATGTGACCAATAAGATTTGATTTGATTTGATTTTTGTATGGCTTTCCAAATCGTGTCCAATAAAATTTAATTTACCACAGGTGGACTCCAATCCAGTTGTAGAAACTTCTCAAGGATGATCAAAGCAAACAGGATGCACATGAGCTAAATTTTGAGTCTCATACTGTAGCAAAGGGTCTGAATACTTATGTAAAAAAGATATTTTTTTCTAAAAACCTGTTTTCGCTTTGTCATTACAGGGTATTGTGTTTAGATTTATGAGATTTTTTATTTCATTTAATCCATTTTACACGAAGGTTATTGTTGCTCCTAGACATTTCCACTTCACAATAACAGCACTTACAGTTGACCAGGGCAGATCTAGCAGGGCAGAAATTTTACAAACTGACTTGCTGGAAAGGTCAAGGTGGCATCCTATGACGGTGCCACGTTGAAAGTCACTGAGCTCTTCAGTACCAGCCATTCTACTGTCAATGTTTGTCTATGGAGATTGAATGGCTGTGTGCTCGATTTTATACACCTGTCATCAACGGATGTGACTGAAATAGCCGGATCCATCTAATTTGAAGGGGTGTCCACATACAGTGTGCATATATAGTGAAGGTAACCATCTGTTCTAATATACACAACTGTTCAAAAGTTTGGGGTCACTTAGAAATGTCCTTGTTTTGAAAGAAAAGCAACAAAAAAATGTCCATTAAAATAACATTAAATTGATCCGAAATACAGTGTAGACATTGTTAATGTTGTAAATGACTATTGTAGCTGGAAACGGCAGATTTTTTATGGAATATCTACATAGGCGCACAGAGGCCCATTATCAGCAACCATCACTCCTGTGTTCCCGCAGCTAAATCAACTCTAGGAGACGGTCCTGAAACTTGCTGGACTTTCTTGGGCACCCTGAAGCCTTCTTCACAACATTTGAACCGCTCTCCTTGAAGTTCTTGATGATCCGATAAAAGGTTGATTTAGGTGCAATCTACTGGCAGCAATATCCTTGCCTGTGAAGCCGTTTTTGTGCAAAGCAATGATGATGGCACGTGTTTCCTTGCAGGTAACCATGGTTGACAAAGGAAGAACAATGATTCCAAGCACCCTCCTTTTGAAGCTTCCAGTCTGTTATTCGAACTCAATCAGCATGACAGAGTGATCTCCAGCTTTGTCCTTGTCAACACTCACACCTGTGTTAACGAGAGAATCACTGAGATGATGTCAGCTGGTCCTTTTGTGGCAGGGCTGAAATGCAGTGGAAATGTTTTTGGGGGATTCAGTTCATTTGCATGGCAAAGAGGGACTTAATTGCAATTCATCTGATCACTTTTCATAACATTCTGGAGTACATGCAAATTGCCATCATACAAACTGAGGCAGCAGACTTTGTAAAAATGAATATTTGTGTCATTCTCAAAACTTTTGGCCACGACTGTAGTAAATGCAGTATTGTATATTTAGTAGCAAATAGCAGCATTATTACCTCTTATAGCGCTCAATCGATAAGATTACTATAAGCTGGCTAAAAGGCCTTAGATGTACCAGTTCACTTTCAGTTGTGTTTGCTGGCACTGGCAATGATTATTTCCTAAAAATTATTTGGCAATCATTTCTTATATAGTCAACTGTTAAATGTACAGTTCACATCCCTTTACAAGGGCTTAATAGCAATGCCAACACATAAGCCAATTGTACAACTGTATGTATGTGTATGTTATGGGGCAACAGTGGGCTTTATTTGGTAGCATTTCCTGTGCAGAAGCAGAGATAAGAAACGATTATCTGCCAGTGATTCACAGATGAATCAGAATCCCTATACTACATTTGTGACATGTTTTTTGTTTGCAATGGCGCAATACCGTAGCTAAAGATTTTTTATACATTTTCTGTGTTCTATGGAGGTAAGACACCCCATCTACTGGTCAAGGAGCAAAAGTAACATCACCCACGATATACAGATGAATTAGACTAATCACGTTAATGAGGGGGGGTTGTGATGAAAGGTGAAAAGCTTGATTTGGGCTCAGTATTTAGCCTGTGGCTTTTAGTAGTAACTCACGTCTCTATGTCTATAGTTTCCCATCACTCCAAAAGCCTGGTTATGCTTTCTGGATTCACCCTGTCTCTTATCTGGAGTCCCCTCATCTTTATGTGAGTTTAATTAAGCGCTAACATGAGACGTCTGTCTGCAGCTAAACTGTAATTATCATCCGTATTACGCCAAAAGGGCGTTCGGCGTAATTAGCATCCCCCCACACTGCAGTCTTTCAGAAAAGAAAGGAGCGTACTCCGATTCGTCTTCAAATGCACAGAGGAAGTCAACGTGAGCCGGCATCGGTACATACAAAACCAACGGTAAGTTATGGCGAATGGAAAAGGTTTTGTTGACATCTGAAACTGGAGCACCAATATGTACAACAGCATTAATCTACAGACAGGATGTGTCACAGGCTCAGGTATGATGGCACTTACTTGAGGAGTCCCCTAAGTCCCCTTGAAGAGTCCCCTAGTTGACTCTACACATCCCATAATAAGCAGAACGGTGTTATTCTAGGGAATAAAGCCTCTGTCTGAGGCTGCATAATGCCCTGATCAGTGCTTTGACAGTATTTTATTTCACAGCTATCATAATCTGCTATAGCTTCACTAAGACATGACGTGAGACCATAAGGCATAGTAATACTACAGACATGACGTGAGACCATAAGGCATAGTAATACTACAGACATGACGTGAGACCATAAGGCATAGTAATACTACAGACATGACGTGAGACCATAAGGCATAGTAATACTACAGACATGACGTGAGACCATAAGGCATAGTAATACTACAGACATGACGTGAGACCATAAGGCATAGTAATACTACAGACATGACGTGAGACCATAAGGCATAGTAATACTACAGACATGACGTGAGACCATAAGGCATAGTAATACTACAGACATGACGTGAGACCATAAGGCATAGTAATACTAGACATGACGTGAGACCATAAGGCATAGTAATACTAGACATGACGTGAGACCATAAGGCATAGTAATACTACAGACATGACGTGAGACCATAAGGCATAGTAATACTACAGACATGACGTGAGACCATAAGGCATAGTAATACTACAGACATGACGTGCTTATTAGTCTTTCTACCAGATTAGATGTTCATGTTCACAAACTCATCAAACGTGGGACCTGACCGTACAGTTGTTTCTGCTTATTATTAGCATCAGCTAATTAATAGGAGACACATATTTTATGTCAAATAAAAGAGGTGCCTAATTAGTGAACATGCATTCATAACAACTACAAATCTTGACATTTTTATTAATTTTGTTTCCAATCTATATTTTGCCACAGAACATTAGATATTATTCATTTGTTTACAACCATTTAAAAAAACATACAACGGACAACAATATCCCAGTGTATGCTCACGCCCATCACTAACGGAACAAAGGGACCATCCTAAATCCTGCATGACCCAACCATGATTACATTTTCAATCGCATTTGTGATTTACATAAGCACCTCTGTTGTTCTCCCATAGTACTGTTGGTTTTCATGACCCTGATCGACTTAACCATGTACAATGTTTCCTTCATAGTGGTCCTGGGGACCCAACGTGGGCACACAGTTGAGTTTTTACCCTAGCACTACACACCTGATTTAAATCATCAATGCTTGAGGATTAGTTGATCACTTGAATCAGCTGTTTAGTGACAGGGCAAAAACTAAAATGTGCGCCCCTTTGTGTCCCCAGGACCAGGATTAAGAAACATTGTGAACACAACCGGGTTGAAATGGCAGTGTACATACATAGTGTGTTCTGTTGTAATGGAGTGTGTGTGAAAACAAAGGGGACCCATTGACTCAGGAGGGACAGAACCTCTGTCATTAGTATCAACACTAACAGTCATGGCAGTAGACTCCAGGGTGCAATATTTATCCATTACACCACTGAGGGGTCCAACGTAATGTAGCTCCTCTCTGAGTTGAATAGAACATAAAACGTAGAACATAATTGATTTATAATTGATATATGATTGATGTATCTTCACTCCTGAAACCTTTATTTAATCCCTCATGACAACGTGACACTGCTACGAGAAAATGTAGAGGGAAAATAAGTAAGGTCTAGTTACTGCTACTGTTTGTTATCTCACGTTGTTAGTTATCTCACAATGTTAGTTATCTCACAATGTTAGTTATCTCACACTGTTAGTTCTCACTCTGTTTGTTATCTTACTCTTTGTTAGTTATCTCACTCTGTTAGTTATCTCACTCTGTTAGTTATCTCACTCTGTTAGTTATCTCACGCTTTGTTAGTTATCTCACACTTTGTTAGTTATCTCACTCTGCAGTTTTCACTCTGTTATCTCATTATATTTGCCGTTATCTCACTCTGTTAGTTATCCCACTCTGTTATTTATCTCACTCTTTGTTAGTTATCTCACTCTGTTAGTTATCTCACTCTGTTAGTTATCTCACTCTGCAGTTCTCACTCTGTTATCTCATTATATTTGCCGTTATCTCACTCTGTTAGTTATCTCACTCTTTGTTAGTTATCTCACTCTGTTAGTTATCTCACTCTGTTAGTTATCTCACTCTTTGATAGTTCTCACTCTTTGTTAGTTATCTCACTCTGCAGTTATCTCACTCTGTTTGCTATCTCATTCTATTTGCCGTTATCTCACGTGTGCCATTGTGTAAGTTAATATCTTTACCAGCAGGTGTTAATGTATCTATTCATTTAGAACTGGACATAAAATGGGGGGGGGGGGCAAATCAATATGAAGAATGTGTTCCTAATGTCTGGTATACTCAGTGTATAGTACATGATTATTTAATCTCGCTCCAGTGTCTTATGTGGGCTGGGCATCCTTGAAGATAATAAAATACATCAATTCAATCATATTTCTGTATTCTTGGCCTTGAACACCGTCTTTTCTTGTTGTTATTTCACAAATCTGATTCTTACACCCCACTTTCCTCTTCCGAGCAAATGTTCCACATTTAGGTGTTATTATTTCCTAACCACCGGGTGCTGGTGAGGTATATATGGGTTGTGTAAGAGAGACTGCAACTGCAATCTGTGGAGGCCGGGACACCTGCTGTTGCGCCAACGATTACTACAGAGCGCCAGCGTTACAGCCGTTTGAGAATGTCAGGTGTGAATATCATGTCGTTTAAATTCTAATTTGTCCCTCCAATCGCCTCATCTTCTTTTGTCAGGAAGAGAACTACAGTAAATTTTACACCACGGTAAGTTGTATCCATATTGTTTAATCAAATGAAATTGTATTTGTCACATGCTTCGTAAACAACAGGTGTAGACTAACAATGAAATGCTTACTTTCCAGCCCTTCCCAACAATGCAGAGAGAGAAATACATCTGAAATAATAGAAAAATAATAACAGGAGGAATAAATACACAATGAGTAATGATAACTTGGCTACATACACAGGGTACCAGTACTGAAGTACTGAGTCCATGTGCAGGGGTACGAGGTAATTGAGGTAGATATGTACATATACTGTAGGGGTAAAGGGTATACTACATGTTCTACTTCCCTAACCAGGGTTTAATCAGGGTATACTACATGTTGTACTTCCCTAACCAGGGTTTAATCAGGCTATACTACATGTTGTACTTCCCTAACCAGGGTTTAATCAGGCTATACTACATGTTGTACTTCCCTAACCAGGGTTTAATCAGGCTATACTACATGTTGTACTTCCCTAACCAGGGTTTAATCAGGCTATACTACATGTTGTACTTCCCTAACCAGGGTTTAATCAGGCTATACTACATGTTCTACTTCCCTAACCAGGGTTTAATCAGGCTATACTATGTGTTGTACTTCCCATTGTGAAACCGTTCAACCTCATCATTAAACTAAATTACTGATATAGATGGACATAAATGCCAAAGAGAACACTAGATTACCACGGAGGTATAGATGTTGACATAAAGATAACTGATAAAGAGAACACTAGATTACCACAGAGGTATAGATGTTGACATTTAGATAACTGATAAAGAGAACACTAGATTACCACGGAGGTATAGATGTTGACATAAAGATAACTGATAAAGAGAACACTAGATTACCACGGAGGTATAGATGTTGACATTTAGATAACTGATAAAGAGAACACTAGATTATCACGGAGGTATAGATGTTGACATTTAGATAACTGATAAAGAGAACACTAGATTATCACGGAGGTATAGATGTTGACATTTAGATAACTGATAAAGAGAACACTAGATTATCACGGAGGTATAGATGTTGACATTTAGATAACTGATAAAGAGAACACTAGATTATCACGGAGGTATAGATGTTGACATTTAGATAACTGATAAAGAGAACACTAGATTATCACGGAGGTATAGATGTTGACATTTAGATAACTGATAAAGAGAACACTAGATTATCACGGAGGTATAGATGTTGACATTTAGATAACTGATAAAGAGAACACTAGATTATCACGGAGGTATAGATGTTGACATTTAGATAACTGATAAAGAGAACAATAGATTACCACGGAGGTATAGATGTTGACATTTAGATAACTGATAAAGAGAACAATAGATTACCACGGAGGTATAGATGTTGACATAAATAAAACAAGTCATCTATCATTTAAAATGATCATGGATTATGATCACCTTAGTGTATTTTACTAGGTTATGGATTATGATCACACTACAAGCATTTTACATTTTACAGGCATTTCGCTACACTACAAGCATTTCACTACACTAAAAGCATTTCGCTACATTATAAGCATTTCGCTACACTACAGGCATTTTACTACACTACAGGCATTTCGCTACACTAAAAGCATTATCATTATCACTACACTCACAATATCATCTGCTAACCAGCTGTATGTGACCAATAAAATGTTATTTGATTTGATAACTGATAAAGGATTACTGATAAAGGAGTATATGATTGATGGTTTAGGAAGGGTTTAAGGACAGTAGATGAACACAATGGAGTATTATGTTATGGCAGACACATAGGAACCAGAGTGGAGGTAGATTGCCATTAAATTGGAACAATGTGGAACAATCCAGAAAATCAAATCAAATGTTATTTGTCACATGCTTCATAAAACAAAAGGTGTAGTCTAACATTGAAATGCTTATTTACAGGCCCTTCACAACAATGCAGGAACGATGATCCTGTCATGTTCCATACATATTTCATACAACCTAAATGACTACAAAGGCCTTCATTTCCATTGCCGTGAGAACAGTCTAGGACATGAATCTATTTGACAGGTTTTCCCTTTTCCTAGATGTTAGCAGCGTGCTTTGGCTTTCAAACCAGGTTCTAATTTTCAAGGCAAGATTATAATGTTTCACTGCACAACAATGTAACAAAGGGTGCTGCAGAGGGTTGTGCGTACGGCCCAGTACATCACTTGGGCCAAGCTTCCTGCCATCCAGAACCTATATACTAGGCGGTGTCAGAGGAAAGCCCCCCAAAAATTGTCCGAGACTCCAGTCACCCAAGTCATGGACTGTTTTCTCTGTTACCGGAGCGCCAAGTCTAGGACCAAAAGGCTCCTTGACAGCTTCTACCCCAAAGCCATAAGACTGCTGAACAATTAATCAAATGGCCACCAGACTATTTACATTGACCCCCCCCCCCTCCCCATTTGTTTTGTACACTGCTGCTACTCACTGTTTATTATCTATGCATAGTCACTTCACCCCTACCTACATGTACAAATTACCTTGACTAACCTGTACCCTCCACACATTGACTCGGTACCGGTACCCCCTGTTTAAAGCCTCGTTATTGTTATTTTATTGTGTTACTTTTTATTATTTTTTACTTTAGTTTATTTGGTAAATATTTTCTTAACTTTTTCTTGAACTGCACTGTTGTTTAAAGGCTTGTAAAGTAAGTATTTCACTGTAAGGTCTACACATGTTGTATTCGGCGCATGTGATGAATAAAGTTCTAATAAAGGGGATCTGATCGGGCAGACGGGCCCCAGTCCAGGGAGCGCGTGCAGTTGTGTACCCAGGAACAGAGCATGGAGATGACTATACAGATGTAGAGAGACAGGGGGAGTAATCCTAGGCATCCAGATATGCTCTCTCACTACAGAATCCCCTATTCAAGGAGGCTCTCTGTATCAGTTATTTTAGAGGGATACCCCCCCCAAAAAAAATCTCAATTTTCTAAATAACAGATCATGAAATACTGTTTAGGTTTACGGTCTTATCATGAATGGATTTAGAATACATCCTTGGAAAAGAACACAAACGTTGAAGCCCTGTGCTATAGCAATGAACTGTACTGTACCATATTGCACATGACATAAAGGAAATTGGTCACACTGACAGGCACAATGACAGCTATGTTCTATTAGCGACCGTAGCCTTCCGTTTCCTGACAGGTTGGAGACAAAAATGGCAACAAAGACCAGTGACATCCAATGTTGAAACAGGGAACATGCAAATGCATCTTCCTCCAGACATTTCCCACAGGATAAAATGGAGGTCCCCGACTGAGACACAATGATGGCTCTGTCACCGGGCCGTTCCTCGCCATTCATAGCTCAGAGGATTGACAAGGGGGTTGACAAACGGCAGGGTTCTGATTAATAGGCAGCCCAGGCTGTAGACATGCATCACTCCATATTTAGACGGAGTTGGAGCTATCATTTATCAGCTGGGGAAACAATGTGAACGTCAGGTGAAAAGGAGAAACAACGAAACACCACTGTTACCTTCCCCTCTGGGCCGTACCACTGTTACCTTCCCCTCTGGGCCGTACCACTGTTACCTTCCCCTTTGGGCCGTACCACTGTTACCTTCCCCTTTGGGCCGTACCACTGTTACCTTCCCCTCTGGGCCGTACCACTGTTACCTTCCCCTCTGGGCCGTACCACTGTTACCTTCCCCTTTGGGCCGTACCACTGTTACCTTCCCCTTTGGGCCGTACCACTGTTACCTTCCCCATTGGGCCGTACCACTGTTACCTTCCCATTTGGGCCGTACCACTGGTACCTTCCCCTTTGGGCCGTACCACTGTTACCTTCCCCTTTGGGCCTTACCACTGTTACCTTCCCCTTTGGGCCGTACCACTGTTACCTTCCCCTTTGGGCCGTACCACTGTTACCTTCCCCTTTGGGCCGTACCACTGTTACCTTCCCCTTTGGGCCGTACCACTGTTACCTTCCCATTTGGGCCGTACCACTGTTACCTTCCCCTTTGGGCCGTACCACTGTTACCTTCCCCTTTGGGCCGTACCACTGGTACCTTCCCCTTTGGGCCGTACCACTGTTACCTTCCCATTTGGGCCGTACCACTGTTACCTTCCCCTTTGGGCCGTACCACTGTTACCTTCCCCTTTGGGCCGTACCACTGGTACCTTCCCCTTTGGGCCGTACCACTGTTACCTTCCCCTTTGGGCCGTACCACTGTTACCTTCCCCTTTGGGCCGTACCACTGTTACCTTCCCCTTTGGGCCGTACCACTGGTACCTTCCCCTTTGGGCCGTACCACTGGTACCTTCCCCTTTGGGCCGTACCAGTTGAGGCTTGTGTCTTTTGGGCTCCAAAAGGCATCTCCAACGTTGGGCCGTTTATGTTTGGAGAGTTTATGTTTGGAGAGATTATGTTTGGAGAGTTTATGTTTGGAGAGTTTATGTTTGGAGAGGTTATGTTTGGAGAGTTTATGTTTGGAGAGTTTATGTTTGGAGAGTTTATGTTTGAAGAGTTTATGTTTGGAGAGGTTATGTTTGGAGAGTTTATGTTTGGAGAGTTTATGTTTGAAGAGTTTATGTTTGGAGAGGTTATGTTTGGAGAGTTTATGTTTGGAGAGTTTATGTTTGGAGAGTGCTTGGTGATCTCTGATGAGGGATTTGTTTTGATGTCTACATGTCTAGTCTCCTGATAAACAACACCATCTACAAGACTTCTGTTTTAGCCAAACTCATGTCGAACCTGAAGAAGAGTCACTTTTTTAAAACTTTACAATAAGCGTGACAGTCAATTGTTGTTTATTTGCTGTAAGGAATGCAGGATGCTTCATGAGTTATGGGTAACTTGGCAGGTTCTTTGGTTTGAGCTTCTGTCCTACAAACTAGGCAGTTTAAACAAGAAGAGGCCGTTTTTCAAAAACCACATGAAACTCTGCAGCTCACCCTTACGGAATGCAGTGCTTTGTCATGCTGTTTACTTAATGTCTGCGTATAGGAAGGTTTTGGGGACATCCCACTAGATGACTATGTTCTTCAAGCACAATTTGTGTCTGCTTTAAGAAGAACAATATATAGCCCTGTGTGGTTGAAGCTGTGACAGTGCTAATGATCTGTGGAATCCTAATGGTGCTCTTGTCAGTATTCAGACCTCTTTCTCAAAATAACCTCTTTTAGCTGCTCTGGGTTGCTATGCCCTCTTAGACAGGGGTGGAATGTTGGGAATGGCTGACTTTCAGAAAGTGAATGGCATAAACTCCTAGCCAGAAAATGTGATTTCATGGTGAGTGTGAAATGAGGGGAATGCGATTCAGCCTCACTGAGGTACCTGTCTCTCAGAAGACCACAGTGACTTACTGAGGAACCTGTCTCTCAGAAGACCACAGTGACTTACTGAGGTACCTGTCTCTCAGAAGACCACAGTGACTTACTGAGGAACCTGTCTCTCAGAATACCACAGTGGCTTACTGAGGAACCTGTCTCTCAGAAGACCACAGTGACTTACTGAGGTACCTGTCTCTCAGAAGACCACAGTGACTTACTGAGGTACCTGTCTCTCAGAAGACCACAGTGACTTACTGAGGAACCTGTCTGTCAGAAGACCACAGTGACTTACTGAGGTACCTGTCTCTCAGAAGACCACAGTGACTTACTGAGGTACCTGTCTCTCAGAAGACCACAGTGACTTACTGAGGAACCTGTCTCTCAGAAGACCACAGTGACTTACTGAGGAACCTGTCTCTCAGAAGACCACAGTGACTTACTGAGGAACCTGTCTGTCAGAAGACCACAGTGACTTACTGAGGTACCTGTCTCTCAGAAGACCACAGTGACTTACTGAGGTACCTGTCTCTCAGAAGACCACAGTGACTTACTGAGGTACCTGTCTCTCAGAAGACCACAGTGACTTACTGAGGTACCTGTCTCTCAGAAGACCACAGTGACTTACTGAGGAACCTGTCTCTCAGAAGACCACAGCGACTTACTGAGGTACACTATATAAACAAAAGTATGTGGACATCCCTTCAAATTAGTGTATTTGGCTATTTCAGCCACACCCGTTGCTGACAGGTGTATAAAATTGAGCACACAGCCATGCAATCTCCATACACAAACATTGGCAGTAGAATGGCCTTACTGAAGAGCTCAGTCACTTTCAACGTGGCACCATCATAGGATGCCACCTTGCCAACAAGAGCTTTCCCGGGTCAACTGCAAGTGCTGTTATTGTGAAGTGGAAACGTCTAGGAGCAACTACGGCTCAGCTGCCAAGTTGTAGGCCACACAAGCTCACAGAATGGGACCGCCGAGTGCTGAAGCCTTTAACGCGTTATTATCGTTTATTCTTGTTTGCAACAATCACTTTCGAGTTCCATATTGCCTCTGGAAGCAACGTCAACACAAGAACTGTTCATTGGGAGCTTCATGAAATGGGTTTTCATGGGCGAGCAGCCGCACAAAAGCCTAAGATCACCAATGCCAAGCGTTGGCTGGAGAGGAGTAAAGCTCGCCGCCATTGGACTCTGGAGCAGTAGAAACGCATTCTCTGGAGTGATGAATCATGCTTCACCATCTGGCGAATCTGGGTTTGGCGGATGCCAGTAGAACACTACCTGCCCCAATGCATAGCGCCAACTGTAAAGTTTGGTGGAGGAAGAATAATGGTCTGGGGCTGTTTTTCATGGTTCTGGCTAGGCCTCTTAGTTCCGGTGAAGGGAAATCTTCACGCTTCAGCATACAATGATATTCTAGACGATGCTGTGCTTCCAACTTTGAGGCAACAGTTTGGGGAAGGCCCTTTCCCGTTTCAGCATGACAATGCCCCCGTGTACGAAGTGAGGTCCATACAGAAAATGTTTGTTGAGAATAGTGTGGAATAACTTGACTGGCCTGCTCAGAGCCCTAACCTCAACCCCAATAAACACATTTGGGATGAATTGGAACGCCGACTGCGAGCCTAATTGCCCAACATCAGTGTCCAACCTGACTAATGCTTTTGTGACTCAATGGAATCAAGTCTCTGCAGCAATGATCCAACGTCTAGTGGAAAGTCTTCCCAGAAGAGTGGAGGCTGTTATAGCAGCAATGATCCAACATCTAGTGGAAAGCCTTCCCAGAAGAGTGGAGGCTGTTATAGCAGCAATGTTCCAACATCTAGTGGAAAGCCTTCCCAGAAGAGTTGAGGCTGTTACAGCAGCAATGTTCCAACATCTAGTGGAAAGCCTTCCCAGAAGAGTTGAGGCTGTTACAGCAGCAATGTTCCAACATCTAGTGGAAAGCCTTCCCAGAAGAGTGGAGGCTGTTATAGCAGCAAAGGGGGAACAACTCCATATTAATGGCCATGCTTTTGGAATGAGATGTTCAACGAGCAGGTGTCCAGGTACTTTTGGTCAATCAAAATAGAGAAATCATCCCCATATGATGACATATCTTGACAACTTGATTGCTGACATGCAAAACATTTTGGGACTATGTCAACAATGGACAAATGAAACAAATAGCAAAAGATAGTTTTTGGGTGGAGTTTTCCTTTAATCCTGGTTGGTGTGTCAACAACTATCTGCAAGGTATGAGCAGTCATCAGTTCACACACCAAGTAGGCTACTGGGAAGACAGTCATCAGTTCACACACCAAGTAGGCTACTGGCAAGACAGGCAGCACTTAAAGTAGAAATAAATAAAACATGCACACATGCCCCATTCTCTTCCATTGATTTAAGACTACATGAGGTGAAAAAACAAGTTGTAAAACCCTGAACTCCCCTTTAAGACTAATGGTTTAAGCCTCTTCAATGACTAAATGTAGTCATTGAAGAGGTTGTGAACAAGGTCGTGTTCCTCTGTTCAGATGTGGCTGACTCATGCCAGATCTTACAATGCCTGGATAGGTATTTGACCTATAAGCTAATCACATCATACTGTCTGTAAAAGCAATCACAGTCAATGACATGGCACGCAACCATTGGTTAATGCATGCCATGTCTGAGCAGCGGAACAGGACCAATGAAGAGTGGCTGGTGTGATCTATGTTGTCTCTGCTCAAGTGACAGTCTCTGGTCTCATTGGTGGCATTCCTGCCTGACTACATTGCAGACGTTGCATTGCATCAATCAAGGTTGTGGTCCACGTCATGGACTGCACAGTGGGCCGTCAGATTGCTAAATCATAAGATGTGGTTAGTTGATATGTTGAACACGTATCCAAGCGAGATCTGGCAGGCGTCTAAAATGTAGTCAGGCAGGAACGCCATTTTTTTCAACCTGTCAGCTGGGAGGGGTTTGGGGAGTCCTACTTACAGGAGTGTATTGATAGGAGCACACAATTACATAGAACAGAAATAGTGATGATTAATTGGTAATTATTCATTAATAGTCAAATATAAGTATCTCTATGGATGGGAGCACCTTCCCTGGTTGTGTCTCTGGACTGCCTCTGTTACAGTAGTCCTGCTGCCATCATGGTTGGGGGTTGGGATACAAATAAAACATGGTTGATTGATTTGATTGATTAATGGGTTCTGACCTTTTGGTCATTTCCTTCAGGGTGCCGGATTGGACACAGCTGGTGTTGGTGACGTAGAGGTAGGGTTGGGGATTAACTGATTACATCTCATCTGATTTTTTTTTTTAAACTGCAACTGTAATCAGTTACGTTACCAGCAAAAATATTGTAATCAGATTGCAGACACTTTAAACAAATTTGATGATTACTTCTTGGGTTACTTTTAAATTCAGAAAGGATGTTTTCGACATGACATTATGACACCTATCTGTTTCCTCAATGAACAATTTGACTACATTATTATGACGATTCAAAACGCATCATATGATTCGAAACGCATCGTCACGGTGATGTGGCAAGTTACAATTCACTTTTTGAAGGTCCTATATCTTGAAAACTTGATCGCTGACATGCAAAACATTTTGGGACTGCATCAGCAGTGGACTAATGACAAAATATATATATATATATATATATATTGTTTTTGAGTGGGTTGTACCTTTAAAGGGACTGTCCTGAAACCAAGTTACTAGAGTTCAAATTCTAACTATAAACTATGTTCTATACTGAGTCATATAAACCATTTTCTCAACACATCAAACCACCAAATCTCTTTCTAGGGTTCCAAACGAAAATAATAAAAAATGTGTGTGTAAGATATGTACATATCTATGGTGTATGCAGGCACCTGAGGTGAGGCATAAGGTAAACTGGGCATCTACCACCCCACTATCAGTTAGGAGGTGGGGGGGCAATGTTTGCAATGTTTGCTCCCCCCACACGTTTGATCTGAAATCACCATCCAGTAATGAATTAGTAATTTTAGCAGATGAAAAGTGTAAGAGCTAGTAATGTATCAATATTTATCATTATAAACTAGCGATGACATAGCCAATGAATATATAGCACAACTTTGGATTTCACCCCCGTCTCAATCGAATGGTTTAAAGGCTCTACATGGTCAACCCTTATCTGCAGTGGCCGTACAGCTTTTACTGCGATGTGGACTCCACAGAAGTCAGAGCAAACATACTTTTTATAGTGGCTTGCGAAAGTATTCACCCCCTTGGCATTTTTCCTATTTTGTTGCCTTACAACTGGGAATTAAAATAGATTTGTGGGGGGGATTGTATCATTTAATTTACACAACATGCCTACCACTTTGAAGATGCAAAATACTTTTTATTGTTAAACAAACATGAAATAACTTGAGCATGCATAACTATTCACCCCTCCAAATTCAATAGTTTGTAGAGACACCTTTTGCAGCAATTACAGCTGCAAGTCTCTTGGGGTATGTCTCTATAAGCTTGGCACATCTAGCCACTGGGATTTTTGCCCATTCTTCAAGGCAAAACAGCTCCAGCTCCTTCAAGTTGGATGGGTTCCACTGGTGTACAACAATCTTTAAGTCAAACCACAGATTCTCAATTGGATTGAGGTCTGGGCTTTGACTAGGCCATTCCAGGACATTTAAATGTTTCCCCTTAAACCACTCGAGTGTTGCTTTAGCAGTATGCTTAGGGTCATTGTCCTGCTGGAAGGTGAACCTCCGTCCCAGTCTCAAATCTCTGGAAGACTGAAACAAGATTCCCTCAAGAGTTTCCCTGTATTTAGCGCCATCCATCATTCCTTCAATTCTGACCAGTTTCCCAGTCCCTGCCGATGAAAAACATCCCCACGGCATTATCCTGCCACCACCACGCTTCCCTGTGGGGATGGTGTTCTCAGGGTAATGAGAGGTGTTGGGTTTGCTCCAGACATAGCGTTTTCCTTGATGGCCGAAAAGCTCAATTTTAGTCTCATCTGACCAGAGTACCTCCTTCCATATGTTTGGGGAGCCTCCCACATGCCTTTTGGCGAACACCAAACGTGCTTGCTTATTTTTTTCTTAAGCAAGGGCTTTTTTCTGGCCACTCTTCCATAAAGTCCATATCTGTGGAGTGTACGGCTTAAAGTGGTCCTATGGACAGATACTCCAATCTCCGTTGTGGAGCTTTGCAGCTCCTTCAGGGTTATCTTTGGTCTCTTTGTTGCCTCTCTGATTAATGCCCTCCTTGCCTGGTCCGTGAGTTTTGATGGGCGGCCCTCTCCTGGCAGGTTTGTTGTAGTGCCATATTCCTTCCATTTGTTAATAATGGATTTAATGGTGCTCCGTGGGATGTTCAAAGTTCCTGATATTTTTTTTATAACCGAACCCTGATCTGTACTTCTCCACATCTTTGTCCCTGACCTGTTTGGAGAGCTCCTTGGTCTTCATGGTGCCACTTGCTTGGTGGTGTTGCAGACCCTGGCGCCTTTTAGAACAGGTGTATATATACTGAGATCCTGTGACAGATCATGTGACACTTAGATTGCACACAGGTGGACTTTATTTAACTAATTATGTGACTTCTGAAGGTAATTGGTTGCACCAGATATTATTTAGGGGCTTCATAGCAAAGGGGGTGAATACATATGCACGTACCACTTTTCAGTTTAATTTTTTTATTTATTTTTCTTTACCAATTTGAACTATTTTGGGGGGATGAATACTTTTGCAAGGCACTGTACGCTTCGCGGAGCAGAGCAGAGCTGTTGTGAAGGAAGTTGTCAAGGAAGTGAGTTTCTGTTTATACAGGTCCTTCCGCCCCCACCTACCGTCAACCAGTCATGTCACTGCGGAGCTATACGGAGCCCTCCGCATTGTTAAAACATTTGAGAGGCGCACCGTGATGCGGTATGGAACTTGATTGATTTGGCCTCTGCATGCCTCCGGAGGCTCCGTATGGAGGGTGTGAAGCAATTACGAAGCCTCCGGAGGCATGCAGAGGCCAAATCAATCAACCGCCATACCACCTCTCAAATTTTGTAACAATGCAGAGTGCTCCGTATTGGATTACTTTTAAATTCAGAAAGGATGTTTTTGGAAAAATACATTACAAAACCTTTCTGTTTCCTCAATGAAAATGTTTTTACTACCTGCACCTCTTGTATAACATTGGCTCTAAAATATGATGAGTACCGGCACCTAAATATAAAGAGCACCAGCACACAACGTGAGTTCCAGCATCTACTTCAAGCCCTGAAGGGTGAAAGGAGAGGGATGAGAAAGATAGGGGTGAAAGGAGAGGGATGAGAGAGATAGGAGAGAGGGAGGAGAGAGAGAGGAGTGAAAGATGAGGAGAAAGAGAGAGGGGGGAGAGAGAGAGGTGGGGGTGAAAGTTGAAGAGAGAGGGAGGAGAGAGAGAGGGGGTGAAAGGTGAGGAGAGAGGGGGGAGAGAGAGAGGGGGTGAAAGGTGAGGAGAGAGGGAGGAGAGAGAGAGAGGGTGAAAGGTGAGGAGAGAGGGAGGAGAAAGGGAGGGGGGTGAAAGTTGAATAGAGAGGGAGGAGAGAGAGAGAGGGGTGAAAGGTGAGGAGAGAGGGAGGAGAGAGAGAGGGGGTCAAAGGTGAGGAGAGAGGAGAGAGGAGAGAGGGAGGAGAGAGAAGGGGGTGAAAGGTGAAGAGAGATGAGAGAGGGAGGAGAGAGGGGGGTGAAAGGTGAGGAGAGAGGGAGGAGAGCGAGAGGGGGTGAAAGGTGAGGAGAGAGGGAGAAGAGAGAGAGGGGGGTGAAAGGTGAGGAGAGAGGAGAGAGGGAGGAGAGAGAGAGGGGGTGAACGGTGAGGAGAGAGGAGAGAGGGAGGAGAGAGAGAGAGGGGGGTGAAATGTGAGGAGAGAGAGGGGGTTGAAATGTGAGGAGAGAGAGAGGAGAGCGAGAGGGGGGTGAAAGGTGAGGAGAGCGAGAGGGGGGTGAAAGGTGAGGAGAGAGGGAGGAGAGAGAGAGGGGGGTGAAAGGTGAGGAGAGAGGAGAGAGGGAGGAGAGAAAGGGGGGGTGAAAGGTGAGGAGAGAGGAGAGAGGGAGGAGAGAGAGAGGGGGTGAAAGGTGAAGAGAGAGGGAGGAGAGAGAGAGGGGGGGTGAAATGTGAGGAGAGAAATAGGAGAGAGAGAAGGGGGTGAAAGGTGAGGAGAGAGGGAGGAGAGAGAGAGGGGGTGAAAGGTGAGGAGAGAGGGAGGAGAGAGAGATGAAAGGAGAGGAGAGAGGGATGAAAGGAGAGGAGAGAGGGGTGAAAGGAGAGGAGAGAGGGATGAAAGGAGAGGAGAGAGGGATGAAAGGAGAGGAGAGAGGGATGAAGGGAGAGAAGAGAGGGATGAAAGGAGAGGAGAGAGAGATGAAAGGAGAGGAGAGAGGGATGAAAGGAGAGGAAAGAGGGATGAGAGGAGAGGAGAGAGGGGTGAGAGGAGAGGAGAGAGGGGTGAGAGGAGAGGAGAGAGGGATGAACGGAGAGGAGAGAGGGATGAAGGGAGAGAAGAGAGGGGTGAAAGGAGAGGAGAGAGGGGTGAAAGGAGAGGAGAGAGGGGTGAAAGGAGAGGAGAGAGGGGTGAAAGGAGAGGAGAGGAGAGAGGGGTGAAAGGAGAGGAGTGAGGGATGAAAGGAGAGGAGAGAGGGGTGAGAGGAGAGGAGAGAGGGGTGAGAGGAGAGGAGAGAGGGGTGAGAGGAGAGGAGAGAGGGGTGAAAGGAGACAGATAAGTAACTTGCGGGGGACGGGGGATCATAACATCCCAAATATTAGAAACCGGTCAATCTGGCCCTGCATTAACACACCATGATGTGTTTGATTGATCGGGGTGAAAATCCCCACTGTAAAACGTCTAGCAGTTACTGGCTTTGTGTGGCTTTGCACCACAGGGATTTCATGATTGGTTCCCCCTGCCCCAGTTCCGCTGTTGTTTGCCCGCGGTCCATACAGGCAGCGGCCCGTTCCTGGTCAAGGAAAAAAGAGTCGAGCATAGCTTCTCCTCTCTTTCTCTTTACATTACTCTGAGATGTATTGCTTTGGTCTGCAGTAACAGTTCAGCAGCACTTTGCTCTCTCTGTTTCTCTTTACATTACTCTGAGATGTATTGCTTTGGTCTGCAGTAACAGTTCAGCAGCACTTTGCTCTCTCTGTTTCTCTTTACATTACTCTGAGATGTATTGCTTTGGTCTGCAGTAACAGTTCAGCAGCACTTTGCTCTCTCTGTTTCTCTTTACATTACTCTGAGATGTATTGCTTTGGTCTGCAGTAACAGTTCAGCAGCACTTTGCTCTCTCTGTTTCTCTTTGCATTACTCTGAGATGTATTGCTTTGGTCTGCAGTAACAGTTCAGCAGCACTTTGTTCTCTCTGTTTCTCTTTACATTACTCTGAGATGTATTGCTTTGGTCTGCAGTAACAGTTCAGCAGCACTTTGTTCTCTCTGTTTCTCTTTGTGGTGCTTGCTGAGGAGAGGTAGCTATTTAACCTTTATTTAGACTGGGAGACAATGCTGAGACCAAAGTCTATTTTCCAGATGAGTCCTGTATAGCACAACAATACATATCACAATACAACAAACACATTAAACTAGTAAAATAGTAAACAGAACAGTATGAAGAATCGATTCAACACCATCAGTAAATACACACTGTGTTCAGTCATTTAAATACTTTTCAAAGCAGATACACGCAGCCTGGTCCAGGCCAATTGATGAAAGACTCTGAATAAGTCATGTGTAATTTATGGTGTTGAAGGCTTTAGACAGGTCAATAAAAAGTGTTTATTCTTATCCAAACAATTAAGAACATCCTTTAAAACCAAAGAAGTAACAGAGATGGTGCTATGACCTGGTCTGGAACCTGACAGGGGTCAGTACCTTTGTGAAGGGGGAGTATATGAGTTGCCTTCCAGAGCCTGTGGATGGTTCCAGAAATACATGTTGAAGATTCTGCAATCAGAGGAGCAGAAAGCTGCAGCAAGAAAGGATCAAGCAAATCATCCCCAGTGGATTTGTTTTTTACACCAATCTTGCACAAAGCATCTAGTACATCACCAGTAGGAAGTTGTTGAAATGAAAACAAAGACTCAATAGAAGTTGACCGAACTTTAATCGAGCTAACTAGAGGCTGGGAGAGGGGCAGGCAGTTAACTGGATGACCAGAGTCAGTTAAACCACCATTTTGTTTAAATAAGAAAGTATTACTTATCTCATTTTATATCAGTAACGATGTCAGAGTCTGAAACTATTTGTTTAGGCGGGGAAGGAGTGGAATGTCCACCTTTTCAGTGCATTAACTGTTTTCCAAAATGTAGACGGATCACCAGCAGAGTCTGAGCTAGAACTTAGGAAATAGCGCAAGGTGTCTAGCACATCACAAGTTGAAAGTTGTTGAAATTAAAACAAAGATTCACTAGAATACATAAATGTATTCCTATGTTGTTGTGTAACTAGCTAACTATTGGTGATGAGATAATATTGTGTAAAAAAAAATGTTGTACACCGACAGATGCAATGCTAGGTTGGCTATTTTAGCTAAGCTAACGTTAGCTAGCTAACTGGCTAAGCTAGCACCAAAGCTAGCCCGGTATCTGGATCTTCCCCTTTTACTTTTCAACTGCAGTTTCAGATGAGCAGCACTCAGTTAGTCAGTGGTCACCCTAGTGAAAATGTAACTAGTGCCCTTAATGGAGGGGCCAACGCCAAAGAGGAGAAAAGTACAAGACATAAGATCTGTGCCCAGATACCAAGATAATCCATCTACCTGACAGGTGTGGCATATCAAGAAGCTGATTAAACGGCATGCTCATTACACAGGTGCACCTTGTGCTGGGGACAATACAAGTTCACTCTAAAATGTGCAGTTTTGTCGCACAACACAATGCCACAGATGTGTCACATTTTGAGGGAGCGTGCAATTGGCATGCTGACTCCAGGAATCTCCAACAGAGCTGTTGCCAGAGAATTAAATGCTAATTTCTCTACCATAAGCTACTTCCAACATCATTTTAGAGAATTTGGCAGTACACCGGCCTCACAACCACAAGACTTGTGTAACCACGCCAGCCCCAGGACCTCCACATCCGGCTTCTTCACCTGCAGGATCGCCTGAGGAGGGGGGGACTAGTGAATGTATTTCAATCGACTGATTTCCTTCTATGAACAGTAACTCAGTAAAATCTCTGTACATGTTGCATGTTGTGTTTTTGTTCAGTATATATGAAGACACTTATTTATAATAAAAAAACGGGTCAATATAATAACAAGGTGCAATCATTTGCCATTAGTGAGAAGAGCGAGGATCAATGTTATATTTCCTATTTAATTTCCATGACCATTGCAGAATAAATTCCTCACTTTTTTTTTGACTGTGATAGTTTCAAACTCGCAAAGTAGCCTATAGGCAGTGGTGTAAAGTACTGAAGTAAAAATACTTTAAAGTACTACTTAAGTAGTTTTTGGGGGGGTATCTGTACTTTACTTTACTATTAATGTTTTGGACAACTTTTACTTTTACTCCACTATATTGAGTGTAGTTTATTTTATTTTTACAGGGACAGTGCAGCCGGCTCATTTTCAACCGCAGTTCCTGGGCAGGTTATTAAAAACTATTACAATACAGACAATTATTGAGCAGTGAGCACACACAGAGCAACATAGGACAAGCACGTCTAGACGTAGCATGCAGACAGAGCAACATAGCACAAAAAGCAACAAGACAAAATCCATAAAAGCAACAAAGTGTTTCCACACCTCACAAGCTACAGACAACATGGAAAGCGGAAATACACAGCTAGGGATAATGTTCACAAATCTGATTGACCTTTAGCCATGTCTTCATGTTTTTTTGTGAAAGTGTGATATTCCTAAAGAAACTAATGTACTTTTTGCTCGTTACATTTTCCCTGTCACGCAAAAGTACTCGTTACATTTTGAATGCTTATCAGGACAGGAAAATTGTCTAATTCACACACTTATCAAGAGAACATCCCTGGCCATTGCAGTAGGGATGACCAGGGATGTTCTCTGTTTAGTGAGTCTGCCAGATCAGAAGCTAGTAGGGATGACCAGGGATGTTCTCTGTTTAGTGAGTCTGCCAGATCAGAGGCAGTAGAGATGGATCCCTGGTCATCCCTACTAGCCTCTGATCTGGCAGACTCACTAAACAGAGAACATCGCTGGTCATCCCCTGCCTCTGATCTGGCAGACTCACTAAACACAAATGCTTCTTTGTAAATTATGTTTGGGTGTTGAACTGGGCCCCTGGCTATCCATAAATTTAAAAAATAAGATAATCGTGTCTTCTGGTTTGCTTAAGATAAGGAATGTTAAATGATTTATGCTTTTACTTTTGATACTTAAATACATTTAAAACTAAATACTTTTAGACTTTTACTCAAGTAGTATTTTACTGAGTGACTTTCACTTTTACTTGAGTCATTTTCTTTTAAGGTATCTTTACTTTTACTCAAGTAGTATTTTACTGAGTGACTTTCACTTTTACTTGAGTCATTTTCTTTTAAGGTATCTTTACTTTTACTCAAGTATGAAAATGGGGTACTTTTTCCACCACTGCCTATAGGTCTACAACGTCCCATCTCTCATTTCATTTGACCCACTTTACAGTAGTAAATAGATCAAATATTTCAAGCATTTTGTTCTATGCGATCTGATCCGTAGCGCAGCCTAAAGGTAGAACAGACAGATCACCTTTTCCATGTACGTTTTTTAAGGCTACTGTACGTCTGAATAGCCTACTGTAATTTCATATGTCTCAAGTAAACGATATTTAATTAACTTTTTTTACATTTTACATAATACATATTTTTCTTAACTATTGCAGAATAAATTCCTCACGACCTTTTCTGGCCTTAATGAGTTCATATTCCCGAAGAAGTTTAGCCTACAACAAATTACCATGCGAATCTCTCATTTCATTGGGCCTATTAGTATTTTGCTCTCTTCATCTGAAAGGTGGTTTATAATATACAATATAATTTAATAGATTAAGAAACAGATTATATTTTGCTTTGAAATGTGTAGCCTACCACTGTAAAGCCGACCGTAGTTTTCCTTTGTTTTAAGTAGACTTACTAGTAATTGTTTCAGAATTCGCATGCAGTGTATTTAGGTTCGGGAAAAAGTCAACGTAAAAGATGACTGAATTCTGATAACTGAATCAGTTTAAAGGGCCACAACAATTTGCAAAAAAAAGTAAAAATATTCAGAAATTGTCAGATACAGCGAATGTCACTGTAAAAGTTTTAAATATTCTGCCAACACCCCCAGAGACATTTGATCAAGATCGCCATTCCTATTTCCTTTAGAAACTGCCCCCATAAAAGTTTTCAGGCGGGAGTTTTAATGCTCGTTCACACGCGCACAGTTTCAGGATGTATCTGCTTTATAACAGAAACATGCGTGTATGTATGGCATGAGGAAAGTTTATAAATCTAAATATTTTTTCTTTTCAGAAATGGCACGCAGATATTTAGTTTTAAATGTAGGCAACGGTTATAAACGAGGCCCCAGGTGCTGTGCCAGGCGTGTTGATAAGTGATGATTGTGCACAGGTGTGAGTTATGGGGAGTAAGTGACAGATTTCTGTGAGGCTGAACTATAGCTTCTTGAGCCATGCAGGCCTTCCTGCGTTCCCACATCCATAACAATATTGACAAAACACACATCATCATTTACCATTGGCCAACAACATGACTCACACACGTCATCTTCATCATCATCATCATCATCATCTGTGATGTACAGTGATAATAAAAAAAATAGGTGGTTTAACACTCATCGCTGGTCGCTGTGAAAATAGTAACATTCCGTATACTTTCATTGCATTTACCAGGTAAGCACTCGGGCAAAAAAAAGTGGGTTAACATAATTTACATGTGTTTACCCTCCGCTACACCACTCATCATCATCATCACTATAAATAAGGGCACATTCTGCATCCTGTTAGGTGAGGAGTAGTGTACACTCCTTAGCAGTGGCGACCCCTCATTCAGGGCTGGTGGGGTAGAGCCTGTTTTGAGCCCCAACTGTGTGCCTGTTCTGCATGTTATTTTGGCATTAATACGTGTCACATATCAGTTGGAAATTTTTTATTTTATTTTTTATCATTGAGTTTATAAAGCCGCGTACAAACATGGTCTCTTTTTTGCATTCTTGAGTAAGGGAGCTCCAAAATGCAGGTGTTTCAGCCTAGCTCAGTTCTTTCTGTGGTGTGGGGCGAGCCAGCGGAAAATACGGAGAGTAGAGGTTGGTCATGTTCTCTAGCTGAGCCGTGATTGGCTCAGTGTTCTGTCACTCATGGAGACACTACGTCATCGCAAGATCTTTGGGGAGAGGTCGAAAATTCAAGCCCCTTTGGGTGCTGCCATAGATTTACAGTAGAAGTGCCCATCCAAGAAGGCTCAAGGTCATTGGCAGCAGGTAATGATGTCAAATCACATTATATCTACCGTAGCTTTGATTGGACATACTCTTAGTTTGCAAGCTAGACAAGCAGTCATCATCATGAATCAAGTTGACAATCTACTGGCCAATCCTTTTCAATCCTTGTCATATGAAGATAAATTATACATAAAGCATATCGGTGCTCATCAGCCATTGGACATAAACATTACAAGTTGGAAATCGCAAATTCAACAATGGGTGGTTTGGAAGGAATCAGTGGAGTGGGTGTGTGGTCCAAGTCCGGGTTTAGGGGTCTCTTTTTTAGCTAAACAGGTGGGGCTCATAACCTGCCCTGAATGACAGGTCGCCACTGACAGGGAGAATAGTGTAAGAATGGGCCATGTTCTGAATTCTGTCGCTGTACATTTCAAAAGTGCTGAACAAATAGTTATATTGACTGCGTCTGTCCTAGCTCGCTCATTAATGTCTTAATCAACATTACGGATTGACTCTTATCCGCTCATCGTTCCCTTATGCCATAGTTTGTACAACTCAATTGTCAGTAGAAACCAAGTTTAGCAAGTCAGCCATTTCAGCTATGTTTTTAAAAAGGCAGTAAATGAGGCTGAATTAACCAGGTGTAACGGTGGTAAGGATTCACTGCATGGTGCTGAAAAGAAAACTCTGCTGTTGGGACAGCTTTATGTAGGTCCTAACAGTTTGTGGGCATAGTTTGTCACTGTTATAGTGCAATTAATGTATTGTTTAGTGTTGTGTAGTGGCTTTGCTGGCATGCATTTGTTTTTGTTTGTCCCACCAAGATTTACATGCTAAAAACACCACTGCTCCTTAGTACACTCCATGGCTGACGCCAGAACAAATCATTTGAATTAAATAGGTTTTTTCACAAGTCCTCCAGATGTTGTTAATGGGTGTTATAGTAAAGGCCATAAGCAGCTCTTGAGTTTCAAGTTTGGGGAAGTTTACACTTTATCCTACCATTTCTATCTGTATGCCAGTTAGGATTATTTTCTTATGCACATTTTCATGGAACAGTTTCATTTCAATAAAAAAAAAATCAGTTTCTCCAAATTATTGTCACGTGGTTAATCATAAAAATTTGAATTAAAATGTAACTAATGCAAGAGCAGCAGCCTTTGATACTCCACTCCGAGAATGGGAATGATAAATGACTGTAACGCATGCATTAACAGTAATTAATGTAACCAAATGATGGGGATTAACAGTACATTTACTAGGCCTACTGGTTACATATGTAATGTAGATTAACGGCACATTTACTAGGCCTACTGGTTACATATGTAATGGGGATTAACAATATATTTACTTGGCCTACTGGTTACATATGTAATGTAGATTAACGGCACATTTACTAGGCCTACTGGTTACATTTGTAATGGGGATTAACAATACATTTACTAGGACTACTGGTTACATTTGTAATGGGGATTAACGGCACATTTACTAGGCCTACTGGTTACATATGTAATGGGGATTAACAATACATTTACTTGGCCTACTGGTTACATTTGTAATGGGGATTAACGGCACATTTACTAGGCCTACTGGTTACATACGTAATGGGGATTAACGGTACATTTACTAGGACTACTGGTTACATATGTAATGGGGATTAACGGTACATTTACTTGGCCTACTGGTGACATATATAATGGGGATTAACAATACATTTACTAGGCCTACTGGTTACATATGTAATGTGGATTAACAATACATTTACTAGGCCTACTGGTGACATATATAATGGGGATTAATGGTACATTTACTAGGCCTACTGGTTACATTTGTAATGGGGATTAACAATACATTTACTAGGCCTACTGGTGACATATATAATGGGGATTAATGGTACATTTACTAGGCCTACTGGTGACATATGTAATGGGGATTAATGGTACATTTACTAGGCCTACTGGTGACATATATAATGGGGATTAATGGTACATTTACTAGGCCTACTGGTGACATATGTAATGGAGGATGATAAAAATAAACAATCAAAGGGAAAACAATTGACACAATGAAACAATGAATGTACAAGAATTGGCGCAAGACAGCGGATCACATTCTGGAGAGTTGAGTGCATGCATTCTGGAGAGTTGAGTGCATGCATTCTGGAGTGTTGAGTGCATGCATTCTGGAGAGTTGAGTGCATGCATTCTGGAGAGTTGAGTGCATGCATTCTGGAGAGTTGAGTGCATGCATTCTGGAGTGTTGAGTGCATGCATTCTGGAGAGTTGAGTGCATGCATTCTGGAGAGTTGAGTGCATGCATTCTGGAGAGTTGAGTGCATGCATTCTGGAGCATCTTCACCACACACCCCTCCCCTTCTGTTAATAATAATATTCATATCCTCTTCTTCTTCTTGTCTCATTTAAAATGACACTGAAGAAACATTACCTTCACACATTTGAGATGTTTTTCCCTGACAGCTACAAGTCAATTATCAGCTCGGCCTGTTGCCACGCACACTGCCCAAATAGGCTAGGCCTGTTGCCACGCACACTGCCCAAATAGGCTAGGCCTGTTGCCACGCACACTGCCCAAATAGGCTAGGCCTGTTGCCACGCACACTGCCCAAATAGGCTAGGCCTGTTGCCACGCACACTGCCCAAATAGGCTCGGCCTGTTGCCACGCACACTGCCCAAATAGGCTAGGCCTGTTGCCACGCACACTGCCCAAATAGGCTAGGCCTGTTGCCACGCACACTGCCCAAATAGGCTCGGCCTGTTGCCACGCACACTGCCCAAATAGGCTCGGCCTGTTGCCACGCACACTGCCCAAATAGGCTCGGCCTGTTGCCACGCACACTGCCCAAATAGGCTAGGCCTGTTGCCACGCACACTGCCCAAATAGGCTAGGCCTGTTGCCACGCACACTGCCCAAATAGGCTCGGCCTGTTGCCACGCACACTGCCCAAATAGGCTCGGCCTGTTGCCACGCACACTGCCCAAATAGGCTCGGCCTGTTGCCACGCACACTGCCCAAATAGGCTCGGCCTGTTGCCACGCACACTGCCCAAATAGGCTCGGCCTGTTGCCACGCACACTGCCCAAATAGGCTCGGCCTGTTGCCACGCACACTGCCCAAATAGGCTCGGCCTGTTGCCACGCACACTGCCCAAATAGGCTCGGCCTGTTGCCACGCACACTGCCCAAATAGGCTCGGCCTGTTGCCACGCACACTGCCCAAATAGGCTCGGCCTGTTGCCACGCACACTGCCCAAATAGGCTCGGCCTGTTGCCACGCACACTGCCCAAATAGGCTAGGCCTGTTGCCACGCACACTGCCCAAATAGGCTCGGCCTGTTGCCACGCACACTGCCCAAATAGGCTCGGCCTGTTGCCACGCACACTGCCCAAATAGGCTAGGCCTGTTGCCACGCACACTGCCCAAATAGGCTAGGCCTGTTGCCACGCACACTGCCCAAATAGGCTAGGCCTGTTGCCACGCACACTGCCCAAATAGGCTAGGCCTGTTGCCACGCACACTGCCCAAATAGGCTAGGCCTGTTGCCACGCACACTGCCCAAATAGGCTAGGCCTGTTGCCACGCACACTGCCCAAATAGGCTAGGCCTGTTGCCACGCACACTGCCCAAATAGGCTAGGCCTGTTGCCACGCACACTGCCCAAATAGGCTAGGCCTGTTGCCACGCACACTGCCCAAATAGGCTAGGCCTGTTGCCACGCACACTGCCCAAATAGGCTAGGCCTGTTGCCACGCACACTGCCCAAATAGGCTAGGCCTGTTGCCACGCACACTGCCCAAATAGGCTCGGCCTGTTGCCACGCACACTGCCCAAATAGGCTAGGCCTGTTGCCACGCACACTGCCCAAATAGGCATAGACTTGTGATTTGAAATAATCCACAGCTATTTATATAATTAAAAAGAAGCTAATGATCCTCTGTGGCTAAGTCAAGATCTCTGGTAAAGTGTTGTCACGATGTGGTCCCTTTTGGGTGTATATCGTGCCCTACCCCTCTTCTCTCACTCTCTCCCCCACCACAGGTTTAATTACCTCGGTCGTAAATTCCTGGCTGAAAAACTCTCCTCACTGCCATGCAATTTTGAGGGAGACAGAACAAAGAGCTTCTCTTGCCAAAACTCCTGTTTTTGAGAATGTGGGAATTGTCCGTGGGTATTTTAGAGAACAATCCTGTCGAATTGGTTTCATTGTGTGACATCAGGAAAGACAGTAGAACAATATATAACTGTGTTTTTGGTTGTGTCCACTTCCCAAATATGGGATTTGAACCTGATGGTTGTATAAAATACATGATTGAATATGAAACTATTTGTTAGAAGATGTAATGTGATGCTGGCCTTCTTAACGAGATACTTGTTTAGCTGTAAAGTTTTAACTAGTCAGTGGCCACGCCACCGTGAGGCCAGACATTACATCATGCGTCATGGAATCGCCCCTTTTTCCACAGAGTATAAAACCACTTCCTAAAAAATGTACATTAAGTCAGAGAACGCCGGGACGGAGTCCCCACGTTGAAATGGCTACAACTTGATAGGCCATGAGATCAGAAAACATGAAGCGGTAGCTAGATGTGAAATGGTTAAGAACTACAACTCTATAGGCCATGAGATTAAGAACTACAACTCTGTAGGCCATGAGATTAAGAACTACAACTCTATAGGCCGAGGAGCATTGGCTACACGGCTAGAAACGGTTCAACTCTAAAACATTGCCACAGAAGGAACAAATCTTAGACGAGGCCTTTTGAGTCTGCAGCTGGAAATATACGTAGCCTAGGACGAAGAATATCGACAACCGCCCAAACATCTATTCTATGCAACAACATGGGTACGCCTGACGTATCCATTAGGAACGCAAGCAGAGACTTTTCTGTCGACTCTCTCCAGCAGACGGACCGGCGACCACAGAGACTTTTCTGTCGACTCTCTCCAGCAGATGGACCGGCGACCACAGAGAGAGACAACAAGACATACACTCGGAAATATGTAAATTGCAATTTCTTTTCGAATGAGAGGTTGTTCATATTCAAAGTATTAGCAATTTCTATGAGTGTAGTTATCAGCTATGAGTGTCCCACTCTTGAGCGGTCCCCACCCTCTTTCCTTTGTCTACCAAGCCGTCACATTGGTTTCGTCCACTAGGAACTTTTTCTTTGTGTCATGTAATAAGCCATGTATGAACTAATTGTGTGTGTGTTTATGTAATTCTGTGATTTGATTAGTTAGTTTAGTAAATAAATAATTAAACCAATTTGTATATCGCTGATTCATAATCTAGGCTATGGTTCGTGCAGATATCCAAGGATTTGCGTCGTTCAGTAATGAGACTGATGAGGTAGTAAAAAGTAAAAAGTTCATTAATAAGCGACTGTTTTGATAAGAAATGAAAACATCTGAAGAGTTGTATTCGGGAAATTGACACTCTATAAACATGTTCCCGTGGTGCCCCAACTTCCTAGTTAATTAAAGTTAAATGATTAGTTTAATCGCGTAATTAAATGACACAAAGATAATTGATTTGATGATATACAGTCTTCACATTTAATGATAGTCAACGACACGACAGTGTTTTTATATTTTTTTATTTTTTATTTTACCCCCTTTTCGTGGTATCCAATCGCTAGTAATTACTATCTTGTCTCATCGCTACAACTCCCGTACGGGCTCGGGAGAGACGAAGGTCGAACGCCATGCGTCCTCCGAACCACAACCCAACCAAGCCGCACTGCTTCTTAACACAGCGCGCCTCCAACCCGGAAGCCAGCCGCACCAATGTGTCGGAGGAAACACCGTGCACCTGGCCCCCTCGGTTAGTGCGCACTGCGCCCGGCCCGCCACAGGAGTCGCTGGAGCGCGATGAGACAAGGATATCCCTACCCGCCAAACCCTCCCTAACCCGGACGACGCTAGGCCAATTGTGCGTCGCCCCACGGACCTCCCGGTCGCGGCCGGCTGTGACAGAGCCTGGGCGCGAACCCAGAGACTCTGGTGGCGCAGCTAGCGCTGCGATGCATTGCCCTAGACCACTGCGCCACCCGGGAGGCCCCACGACAGTGTTTTGAATGATTTAGACAGGTGTAATTATATAATTTTGGCAAAACATACATTTACTTTAGGGGAAACCAGCATCCGAACTGTGCACTGTGCACCCGCCAACTTTCCTTTCTAATTCACAAGTGGCTGAAACCAGAGATCTGTATATAATGACGAGATGTTCATGTCTCCGTCCTAACAATGTGAGTTGTTGTCCCAAAGGCGGGAATGCAGGTGACAAGCGTAGGTTTGCATATTATAACCATTGAACCACATAGTGCTTCTTCAGAACAGATTTTGGCGAGAGTGAGCCCTCTCGCGTTGCCTCTTCCTCTCTGCTAAAACTAGCAAGCGAAACTGCTCCCATCTGTCTTACTGTACTGTATGTAGCCCATGTCTCTGACGCTGTCTGGTCAGAAAAAGTATAACATGCCAGACTCCTTTTGTCCAGTGTCACGAACCGGCTCAAAGCCCGTAACATAAGGGAGACAACGTGGAGATAAGGAATAACAAAATATATTTATTAACTAAGTACAATATACAATGGTGTGTGTAATCAGTAATCAGTAGTGTAAGTGAGTGTTTTGCATGCATGAATGTGATAATGCAGGGTGTTGAAAGGTGCTAAAGCAAACAACCAAAAACCACCAAGATACACAACAAAATCTGTAAAGGTGTCTGCATGGAGAGAGTCTCCTCCATGAATGGGGAAGTGGTGTATTTATCCTGGGACACACTGGACCCAGGTGTTTCCCATGTAGCTGACGACCCTCCCAACTCCGCCCACCAGCATCCTAATAAGGAAACAAGAACAGAGAGAGAATACGGCAGACAGAGTGGGAGTGTCGTCACATTCCCCCCCATAAAACCGGGGACCAACAAGGACCCCGGAACAACATACCGGCCTCTGCGTCCCAAATTGACACAGCCTCTGCGTCCCAAATTTATGAGAGGTTACGTGTTCACACTTCCAATTTGCCCCAGCCAACCTCCTCCTCCCCAGACCTCAGCAACCTTTGCGCACAGGAAGCAGCATTTAAGAGGAAAGAAGAACACAAGACCAGGAGGGAACAGACAGCAAGGACAGAACATGACAATACCAAACAATGGTTAGTCACGTAAACATTCAGGAACAGGGCACACTAGAGACCACATCAGCTACAAACTCCAACGAAAAGAACATCAGGGTCCTTAATTTTTTCAACAACTCCCAACGAGTCATAGTCACTTCCCAACGATTCACAGTCACTTCCCAACGATTCACAGTCACTTCCCAACGATTCACAGTCACTTCCCAACGATTCACAGTCACTTCCCAACGATTCACAGTCACTTCCCAACGATTCACAGTCACTTCCCAACGATTCACAGTCACTTCCCAACGATTCACAGTCACTTCCCAACGATTCATAGTCACTTCCCAACGTAACAGACTAACTAATTTCACTCATAATGTTCAACGATCTTCAACAGCAGTACATCATTCTAACAGATCCTGATGGAAAGCAAATGAACTCGTCCACATAAGACGCCATAGTCATTAGTAAATAATCTCGCTCAACCCCTCTGCTGAGCACATCAGACCACAACCAGAGAAATGACAATCACCCTGAGCACCACAGAAGAGAGATGATACGGAGCTTCCCCAAAACCTACAATAACTCAACCCTAGTCTTCCTGCGGATTTGCGGTGGGTATTTACGCACTGTAGCCCGCTGGCAAGGTAATAAACCCCCCAGCACGCTGGCAAGGTAATAAACCCCCCAGCCCGCTGGCAAGGTAATAAACCCCCCAGCACGCTGGCAAGGTAATAAACCCCCCAGCCCGCTGGCAAGGTAATAAACCCCCCAGCACGCTGGCAAGGTAATAAACCCCCCAGCACGCTGGCAAGGTAATAAACCCCCCAGCCCGCTGGCAAGGTAATAAACCCCCCAGCACGCTGGCAAGGTAATAAACCCCCCAGCACGCTGGCAAGGTAATAAACCCCCCAGCACGCTGGCAAGGTAATAAACCCCCCAGCACGCTGGCAAGGTAATAAACCCCCCAGCACGCTGGCAAGGTAATAAACCCCCCAGCCCGCTGGCAAGGTAATAAACCCCCCAGCACGCTGGCAAGGTAATAAACCCCCCAGCACGCTGGCAAGGTAATAAACCCCCCAGCCCGCTGGCAAGGTAATAAACCCCCCCCCAGCCCGTAACAAAAGGGAGACAACGTGGAGATAAGGAATAACAAAATATATTTATTAACTAAGTACAATATACAATGGTGTGTGTAATCAGTAATCAGTAGTGTAAGTGAGTGTTTTGCATGCATGAATGTGATAATGCAGGGTGTTGAAAGGTGCTAAAGCAAACAACCAAAAACCCTCTCATCCCATCTCTCCATAGCACCCATCTTCAAGACACTCTATAGTCAGTAGTCCTCTCATCCCATCTCTCCATAGCACCCATCTTCAAGACACTCTATAGTCAGTAGTCCTCTCATCCCATCTCTCCATAGCACCCATCTTCAAGACACTCTTTAGTCAGTAGTCCTCTCATCCCATCTCTCCATAGCACCCATCTTCAAGACACTCTATAGTCAGTAGTCCTCTCATCCCATCTCTCCATAGCACCCATCTTCAAGACACTCTATAGTCAGTAGTCCTCTCATCCCATCTCTCCATAGCACCCATCTTCAAGACACTCTATAGTCAGTAGTCCTCTCATCCCATCTCTCCATAGCACCCATCTTCAAGACACTCTATAGTCAGTAGTCCTCTCATCCCATCTCTCCATAGCACCCATCTTCAAGACACTCTATAGTCAGTAGTCCTCTCATCCCATCTCTCCATAGCACCCATCTTCAAGACACTCTATAGTCAGTAGTCCTCTCATCCCATCTCTCCATAGCACCCATCTTCAAGACACTCTATAGTCAGTAGTCCTCTCATCCATCTCTCCATAGCACCCATCTTCAAGACACTCTATAGTTAGTAGTCCTCCCATCCCATCTCTCCATAGAACCCATCTTCAAAACATTCAAGCCAGTAAGCCTCTCATCCCAGCTCTCCACAAGCACCGAGACCTACCTGTATTTAATAGAAAGGTCCAGTCCTTTCTTCTCTATGGCTATGAAACCTAACATAAAACCATTCATCAATAAACTGCAAGTCTTCATCAACAACGACCTTACCAAGATTTCCAGGGAGAACACCTGATCCGGTTGCTGCTGCCACCTGGGGATGTAGAGTGTCTGTGGTAGTGGATGGCTAACGGGGAGAGCACCTGACCCGGTTGCTGCTGCCACCTGGGGATGTAGAGTGTCTGTGGTAGTGGATGGCTAACGGGGAGAGCACCTGACCCGGTTGCTGCTGCCACCTGGGGATGTAGAGTGTCTGTGGTAGTGGATGGTTAACTCGGCTCCTAAAACTAAAATACCTGACCTATTCCATAGCACAGGCTAAAAGTCAATGGGTGAAAAAAATTCCGTTGGCTGTTTGATGCAATAATCAAAGCAGTGTTGTCATCTTCATGCTCTGCACATTGCTTCCTTGTGTGCTTAGATATACAAATTGCTTGTACGGTTGATCTCAGTTGTGTTGTTGCTAAACCGCTGGCACCTTCTTTTCCCATTTTAGCATTGCATTTCTAGTATTAGTTGGTTACTATAACATGCACAGTATGGTTCTTTACAGAGATTCATACTGTAGGTTTGTAAATAGATATTTAAGGACATGAGTGCGTACAGTTCTAGTTGTGTCTAACTGGGTCAACCCCAAAAGTTTGAAAACCCTGGTTCTAAAGGGTTAAACAGTCCAAAGGCAGAGGAAGGCGCCAAACAGCCTATTCTCCTCTCTCCTCTCTCCTCTCTCCTCTCTCCTCTCTCTCCTCTCTCTCCTCTCCTCCCTCCTCTCTCTCCTCTCTCTCCTCTCCTCTCTCTCCTCTTCTCTCTCCTCTCTCTCCTCTCCTCTCTCCTCTCTCTCCTCTCCTCTCTCCTCTCTCTCCTCTCTCTCTCTCCTCTCCCCTTCTCCTCTCTCCTCTCTCCTCTCCTCTCCTCTCTCTCCTCTCTCCTCTCTCTCCTCTCTCCTCTCTCTCCTCTCTCTCCTCTCTCTCCTCTCTCTCTCCTCTCCTCTCCCCTTCTCCTCTCTCCTCTCTCCTCTCCTCTCCTCTCTCTCCTCTCTCCCACGTTGGATTAAAGGAAGCTAGAGTAGGGGATGGAAATGGAGCTCTTTATTAAAGACCGCTCGCTTCCTCAGGAGTCACTGTCCCTCGGGAAACAATCTTGTCGTGTTCATTTTTGATACGAAGCTCACACACAGCCATGACTCTCTACCCTGATCTCTGCATATTTAGAAATAGATGCAATAAATTACATAGAATAGACAGGACATGTACAATATACAGGCTACAGATGTAGGATCTTAATTTGATCACCCTGTTGCAGGATAACTTTTTAAACTTGTAGGACATTTTAAACTTGTAGTGTATTTGACATTTTTAAATGCTTCTGCAGTTTGTAATTTCAGCTTTGAAATTTCAGACTTGATTTTCCCTTACAAAAAATATACACTACCATTCAAAAGTTTGGGGTCACTTAGAAATGTCCTTGTTTTGGAAAGAAAAGCAAAAAAATGTTGTCCATTAAAATAACATCAAATTGATCATTTCCAGAAATACAGTGTAGACATTGTTAATGTTGTAAATGACTATTGTAGCTGGAAACAGCAGATTTTTTTATGGAATATCTACATAGGCATACAGAGACCCATTATCAGCAACCATCACTCCTGTGTTCCAACGGCACATTGTGTTAGCTAATCCAAGTTTATCATTTTAAAAGGCTAATTGATCATTAGAAAACCCTTTTGTAATTATGTTAGCACAGCTGAAAACTGTTCTGTGCTCATTAAAAAAGCAATAGTGGCAGGTAGTCTAGTGGTTAGAGCATTGGGCCAGTAACCAGCAGGTAGCCTAGTGGTTAGAGCATTGGGCCAGTAACCAGCAGGTAGCCTAGTGGTTAGAGCATTGGGCCAGTAACCAGCAGGTAGCCTAGTGGTTAGAGCATTGGGCCAGTAATCAGCAAGTAGCCTAGTGGTTAGAGCATTGGGCCAGTAACCAGCAGGTAGCCTAGTGGTTAGAGCATTGGGCCAGTAACCAGCAGGTAGCCTAGTGGTTAGAGCATTGGGCCAGTAACCAGCAGGTAGCCTAGTGGTTAGAGCATTGGGCCAGTAACTGAAAGGTTGCTAGATCAAATCCCTGAGCTGACAAGGTAAAAATCTGTCGTTCTACCCCTGAACAAGGCAGTTAACCCACTGTTCCTAGGACGTCATTGTGAATGAGAATTTGTTCTTAACTGACTTGTCTAGTTAAATAAACTGTCCTTCTTTAGACTAGTTGAGTATCTGGAGCATCAGCATTTGTGGGTTTGATTACAGGCTCAAAATGGCCAGAAACAAAGACCTTTCTTCTGAAACTCGTCAGTCTATTCTTATTCTGAGAAATTAAGGCTATTCCATGCGAGAAATTGCCAAGAACTGAAGATCTCGTACAACGCTGTGTACTACTCCCTTCACAGAGCAGCGGAAACTGGCTCTAACCAGAATAGAAATAGGAGTGGGAGGCCCCGGTGCACAACTGAGCAAGAGGACAAGTACATTAGAGTGTCTAGTTTGAGAAACAGACACCTCACAAGTCCTCCACTGGCAGCTTCATTAAAAAGTACCTGCAAAACACAAGTCTCAACGTCAACAGTGAAGAGGCGACTCCGGGATGCTGGCCTTCTAGGCAGAGTTCCTCTGTACAGTGTCTGTGTTCTTTTGCCCATCTTAATCTTTTCTTTTTATTGGCCAGTCTGAGATAAGTATTTTTCTCTGCCTAGAAGGCCAGCATCCCAAATGTAATGGTTTTACTGTAAATGATCACAAGGAAACTACCGTGTATTTTCTCAACCAATTCGATACCCAGAGGGATATCCATTTTTATACAGATTTATGGCTGACTCATAGTCTTTGTTCACTCTAACCTTATAAGACATTGCACAACACACCATATTCTCACAAATGTACAATCTCATATGAACAATGTTTTTGAACGTTATCCATCAAAAAGCCAGAACAGGGTAATGAATGTTCCCACAGTATACTGTACATGCTCTTAAAACCTTCAGACATTCCAGTCCCTCGTGGATCAAATCAAATGGTATTAGTCACATGCGCCGAATACAACAGGTGTTTTTGTGCTGGTCAAGGGCAGTCAAGTCTGGAGTGAACCAAGGGCTATATCTGTTCTTAGTTCAATTTTTTTTGAAAGGGGCATGCTTATTTAAGATGGAAAGCACTTTTAAAGAACAACCAGGCATCCTCTACTGACGGGATGAGGTCAATATCCTTCCAGGATACCTGGGCCAGGTCGATTAGAAAGGCCTGCTCGCAGAAGTGTTTTAGGGAGCGTTTGACAGTGATGAGGGGTGGTCATTTGACCGCGGACCCATAACGGACGCAGGCAATGAGGCAGTGAAAACAGCAGAGGTGTATTTAGAGGGCAAGTTGGTCAGGATGATATCTATGAGGGTGCCCATGTTTACGGATTTGGGGTTGTACCTGGTAGGTTCCTTGATAATTTGTGTGAGATTGAGGGCATCTAGCTTAGATTGTAGGATGGCCTGGGTGTTAACCATATCCTAGTTTAGGTCACCTAGCAGTAAACTCTGACAATTAGATGGGGGGCAATCAATTCACATATGGTGTCCAGGGCACATCTGGGAGCTGTTGCTGCTTGTCTACAAGTGGTTAGAGCATCTACAAGTGGTTAGAGCTGTTGCTGCTTGTCTACAACAAGCAGCAACAGTGAGAGACTTATTTCTGAAGAGATGGATCTTTAAAACTAGAAGCTCGAACTGTTTGGGCATAGACCTGGATAGTATGACAGAACTCTGCAGGCTATCTCTACAGTAGATTGCAATTCCGCCCCCTTTAGCAGTTCTGTCTTGAAGGAAAATGTTGTAATTGGGGATGGAAATTTCAGAATTTTTGGTGGCCTTCCTACGCCAGGATTCAGACGCCAGGACATCAGGTACAGCAGCACCTTCTCCATGGTTTTAGTGAAGTAACTGTTTTGTCTCTGTGTCCAGTATGAAGCAACTTAGAGGCAGTTTCGCAAGCCAAGGCTAACTAGCGTTAGCGCTACAGCATGACAGGAAGTCTATGGTTATCAGGAGCATGGCTGGTGTTGTAGGTGTCCTGGAGGGCGGGCATTGTGTTCGGCTGAGCGTCACCACCCTCTGTAGTGCCTTGCGGTCAGCGGCGGTGGACTTGCCGTACCTGGCTTTGATGCAGCCCGACAGTATGCTCTCAATGGTGCTCCTGTAGAACACCGTGAGGGCCCTCGGGGACAGGCCACGTTTCTTCAGCATCCATCTAGAACCTAAATGGGTTCTTCAGCTTTCCCCATAGGTGAACCCTTTGAAGAACCCTTTTAAGTTCCATGTAGAAAACTGTACACAGAGGGTTCTACATGGAACCTAAAAGAGTTCTACATGGAACCTAAAAGAGTTCTAACTGGAACCAAAAAGGGTTGTACCTGGAATCACAAAGGGTTCTCCTATGGGGACAGCCGAATAACCCTTTTTTCTAAGAGGATATGGAGGACCCTGGAAAAATGTTCAACCGTCACATTTCCATTGCTCAGGTCATGTCCAGGCACCCGTTTATCTTCAATGTTGGGAAAAGGAATAGAATACATTTGCCCTTGGACACTGATCTGAGGTAAGTTTTAACATTCATCCCACTAATATTTGAGGTTAGGATTCTGAGAATGTAAATGCTAGGTCTAATGTTTGAGGTTCGGGTTCTGAGAATGTAAATGCTAGGTCTAATGTTTGAGGTTAGGGTTCTGAGAGAGTAAATGCTAGGTCTAATGTTTGAGGTTAGGGTTCTGAGAATGTAAATGTAAATGCTAGGTCTAATGTTTGAGGTTAGGGTTCTGAGAATGTAAATGCTAGGTCTAATGTTTGAGGTTCGGGTTCTGAGAATGTAAATGCTAGGTCTAATGTTTGAGGTTAGGGTTCTGAGAATGTAAATGCTAGGTCTAATGTTTGAGGTTCGGGTTCTGAGAATGTAAATGCTAGGTCTAATGTTTGAGCTTAGGGTTCTGAGAATGTAACTGCTAGGTCTAATGTTGAGGTTAGGGTTCTGAGAATGTAACTGCTAGGTCTAATGTTGAGGTTAGGGTTCTGAGAGGGTAACTGCTAGGTCTAATGTTGAGGTTAGGATTCTGAGAATGTAAATGCTAGGTCTAATGTTGAGGTTAGGATTCTGAGAGGGTAATTGCTAGGTCTAATGTTGAGGTTAGGATTCTGAGAGGGTAATTGCTAGGTCTGTACCTTAACGTAAGTTCTATGCGGAGAGTGGGGTGTGTGGCTAAAGTGCAAACCGATATTTAATTTTTTGTTCGGGCTGTCAGTATGATGCTTAGTCTCTCCCATAGGTGAAGGTCAGGTGGCAAACAAGTCAGGCTGCTCAGATGATTGGTTGACATACTGTAAGCTGAGAAAATGTGTTACTAAACTTAACAGAAAAAGAAGAAATTGTGTTACCAAAACAAGGTAAATGACGTAAGAAAATCATGGAAAAAGACTTTGGAGCACCATAACTTATATTATGGGCAGAGAACCCAATTCATCTCCATCGTTCATTGAAGTTGATGGGTCATTTATAACAAAACCTTTTGATATAGCCAATCATTTCAATGACTATTTCACTGGTAAAGTGAACAAACAGGGAAGTGAAATGACAACAGTGAACCATCATAGTTGTGTATTGAAGGTCTAATAATGAAAGAGAAGGATTTCTGTTTTGAATTTGGTCAAGTTTGTGTGGAAAAGGTGGAAAAACGATTGTTATCCACCAATAATGATAAGCCACCAGGTATAGACAACCTAGATGGAAAACTATTGGGAATGGTAGCAGACTGTATTACCACCAGGTATAGACAACCTAGATGGAAAACTATTGAGAATGGTAGCAGACTGTAGTATCACCAGGTATAGACAACCTAGATGGAAAACTATTGGGAATGGTAGCAGACTGTATTGACACCAGGTATAGACAACCTAGATGGAGAACTATTGAGAATGGTAGCAGACTGTATTGACACCAGGTATAGACAACCTAGATGGAGAACTATTGAGAATGGTAGCAGACTGTATTACCACCAGGTATAGACAACCTAGATGGAAAACTGTTGAGAATGGTAGCAGACTGTATTGACACCAGGTATAGACAACCTAGATGGAGAACTATTGAGAATGGTAGCAGACTGTATTACCACCAGGTATAGACAACCTAGATGGAGAACTATTGAGAATGGTAGCAGACTGTATTACCACCAGGTATAGACAACCTAGATGGAAAACTATTGAGAATGGTAGCAGACTGTATTGACACCAGGTATAGACAACCTAGATGGAGAACTATTGAGAATGGTAGCAGACTGTATTATCACCAGGTATAGACAACCTAGATGGAGAACTATTGAGAATGGTAGCAGACTGTATTGACACCAGGTATAGACAACCTAGATGGAGAACTATTGAGAATGGTAGCAGACTGTATTACCACCAGGTATAGACAACCTAGATGGAGAACTATTGAGAATGGTAGCAGACTGTATTGACACCCTTATTTGCAATGTCTTTAACCAAAGCCTCAAGGAGTGTGTGTGTGTCCACAGGCGTGGAAGGAAACTAAAATAATTCCACTAACAAAAGATAGTAAAGCACCCTTTGCTGACTCTAGCAGCCGACCAGTCAGTTTGCTGCCTGTTCTTAGTAAACTGATGGAGAAAAGTGTGTTTGAACAAACTACTGAATTTCAGCATGCTTATAGAGAAGGGCACTCAACTTGTACTGCACTGACTCAGATGACTGTTGATTGGCTCAAATAAATGGATAATAAGATGATAGTTGGAGCTGTATTGTTAGATTACAGTGCAATATTTGATGTTATTGATTATAATTTGATATTGATAAAAAACTCACTTGTTATAGCTTTACATTACCTGCCATCACATGGTTGGAGAGTTACTTATCCAATAGAGCTCAGAGAGTATTCTTCAATGGAAGCTTCTCTAACATCAGATATGTACAGTGCGGTATCCCTCAGGGGAGTTGCCTTGGACCATTACTCTTCTCTATTTTTCCAAATGATTTGCCACTTGTCTTACAAGAAGCTAAAATGACTATGTATGCTGATGATTGCACACGCTACGCATCAACACCTACAGCCAGTGAGCTCACTGACACTCTTAACAAGGAGTCAGTGTCAGAATGGGTCATTCAAAATAAACTGGTCTTGAATACATCTAAACCAAAAGCATTGTATCTGGTTCAAAGCATTCTCTTAGACCTAAACCTCATCTGGAGTTGTGCATTGTAAATAAGAATTTGTTCTTAACCGACTTGACTAGTTAAATAAAGCTTCATTAAATAAATACATAAAAATTAAAAGGTTGTGCCCATTGAACAAGTTGAACAAGTTGAAGAAGTTGAACTACTAGGAGTAATCATGGTCAAGTCATATTGACAGAGTTGTTGTGAAGATGGGGAGAGGTATGTCTGTTATAAAAAGATGTTCTGCGTTTTTGACACGTGTTCAAGTGTAGCAAAGAAAGACCTAGCAAAGCTGCAGCTGGCTCAAAACAGAGCAGCACGCCTTGCCCTTAACTGCACACACAGTCTTTTTCAGAAACATTTTGTGTGTTGAAAATGCCTAACCACTTGTATAATCTATTTGCATACACTTCAAACAGACATACATTTCCCACCAGACACACCACTATGGGTTTGTTCACGGTACCCAAACCAAAAACAGATTTAATGCATCGCTCAGTTATGTATAGAGCCATGTCATCGTGTAATGCTCTGCCACCAGAGGTTACTCAGGCAAAAAGCAAGTTTAGCTTGAAAAAAAACATATTGTATCACAGCTCCTCTCCTCTTTCTAAAGATCAAATGTAACTGTAATGTATATAAGAATATGAATATGTATATAGGAATAGTGTGTAAATAGTATTTTTGTTGTCTCTTGTTTTCTTTCCTATATTTAACTCTTTAACTTTTATATTTAACTTTTTATTTAATGTCCTTGTCTTCAGTATGACTGTTCTGTACTTTGTCATATACAGTATTTATGCATTTCATGTGGACCCCAGGAAGAGTAGTTAATGGACCACAGGAAGAGTAGCTGCTTCATGTTCAGTAGTTAATGGACCCCAGGAAGAGTAGCTGCTGCATGTTCAGTAGTTAATGGACCCCAGGAAGAGTAGCTGCTGCATGTTCAGTAGTTAATGAACCCCAGAAAGAGTAGCTGCTGCATGTTCAGTAGTTAATGAACCCCAGGAAGAGTAGCTGCTGATGTTCAGTAGTTAATGGACCCCAGGAAGAGTAGCTGCTGCATGTGCAGTAGTTAATGGACCACAGGAAGAGTAGCTGCTTCATGTGCAGTAGTTAATGGACCCCAGGAAGAGTAGCTGCTGCATGTTCAGTAGCTAATAGGGATCCTAATAAACTAAACTATGTCACAGCATCCCCTACTGGTGACTGAAGAGAGATCCCCTGTATAACCCCCCCCCCCAACCCATCTTCCCAGCCGCACAGCAAAATATCCTCATTGTCTACAATCACCCTGAACACATATTCAGGAGGAACGAATTGCTTTCTGCTAAGCCGATTATCCATGTGGACATATTCCGATAAATGTTTGTGGAATAGTACAGAGCTGTTTCTACAATAGCAGCTGCACTGGGTAGCAGGGCGACAATACAAGCACTCAGTGCTGTAGCTCTCTAAAATAATTAGTGTTCACTCCTCGCTCGTATCTCCACTCACTCTTCAGTCTCATCTTCAGTATACCACTCGCTGAGTTTCCTATATTAGCTCTCTGCTTCAACTCATAGGGGAGATCTCCTTCGGAAGGGGGAAGGAAGGGGTGGGGTAGGTGGGATACTCAGCCCTCAGAGACCTGACAGTTTACTGTAATAGAATTGTGTGTGGTGAAAGTGAAATGTAATAGAATTGTGTGTGGTGAAAGTAAGGGGAGACAGAGGGATGAGCTTAGCAAGCCCCTTGGGTAGCATTTTATGGTTCACTCAGCTCTGTGAAGGCGATGAGACTGGGTAGTAGGTATTGAGACGGGGAGCGTTCCTCACACACATGCAGTAGATAAATGTGATTCCCTCCCACCCCCCAGGGAACACTAATGAGGTGATTAAAATGAATGGGGAAATAATTTATGCTCCTGAGAAAGGATACATTTTCCAGGTTCAATGTCTTGAGCATCTGCTTAATGTATAAACACTTAATAATCATTACATTTACATTTTAGTCCGTTAGCAGACGCTCTTATCCAGAGTAGTCAGTGCATACATTTTCATACTGTCTTGTCATTAGTCTTGTTTGAATATTCTACACTGTAGTTACACTAAACCTGCATTAGTGCATTGTAGTGTATGTGCATAACAACCAACTGCATAGGTATTGGGGGCCCTTATTGTAAAGCGAGACTGAAGAAACACTTTGTAGGTCTGTAACGTGATGGTATTGTCAATGTCAGCAGTACGCTTTTATTTTGAAAGTCATACTTTTATTCTGACATACTCTATCGACTACGCCAGTTATAAGATGTGTAAAAACACTGTGCTTTCACGGCCAACAGTCATATTCCTTCATAATGGAAGATAGTTAAAAACACTATGCTTTCACGGCCAACAGTCATACTCCTTCATAATGGAAGATAGTTAAAAACACTGTGCTTTCACGGCCAACAGTCATACTCCTTCATAATGGAAGATAGTTAAAAACACTGTGCTTTCACGGCCAACAGTCATACTCCTTCATAATGGAAGATAGTTAAAAACACTGTGCTTTCACGGCCAACAGTCATACTCCTTCATAATGGAAGATAGTTAAAAACACTATGCTTTCACGGCCAACAGTCATACTCCTTCATAATGGAAGATAGTTAAAAACACTGTGCTTTCACGGCCAACAGTCATACTCCTTCATAATGGAAGATAGTTAAAAACACTATGCTTTCACGGCCAACAGTCATACTCCTTCATAATGGAAGATAGTTAAAAACACTATGCTTTCACGGCCAACAGTCATACTCCTTCATAATGGAAGATAGTTAAAAACACTGTGCTTTCACGGCCAACAGTCATATTCCTTCATAATGGAAGATAGTTAAAAACACTATGCTTTCACGGCCAACAGTCATACTCCTTCATAATGGAAGATAGTTAAAAACACTGTGCTTTCACGGCCAACAGTCATATTCCTTCATAATGGAAGATAGTTAAAAACACTGTGCTTTCACGGCCAACAGTCATACTCCTTCATAATGGAAGATAGTTAAAAACACTATGCTTTCACGGCCAACAGTCATACTCCTTCATAATGGAAGATAGTTAAAAACACTATGCTTTCACGGCCAACAGTCATACTCCTTCATAATGGAAGATAGTTAAAAACACTGTGCTTTCATGGCCAACAGTCATACTCCTTCATAATGGAAGATAGTTAAAAACACTGTGCTTTCACGGCCAACAGTCATACTGTCACGTTCCTGACCTATTTATGTTAGTTTTTGTGTGTTAGTTGGTCAGGACGTGAGGTTGGGTGGGCATTCTATGTTATCTGTTTCTATGTTGGTTTCGGTTTGCCTGGTATGGCTCTTGATTAGAGGCAGGTGGTTTGCGTTTGCCTCTAATTAAGAGTCATATTTAGGTAGGGCATTCTCACTGTTTGTTTGTGGGTGATTGTCTCCTGTGTCCGTATGTCTGTTCGTACCACATGGGACTGTAGCGTTTGTTTGTTTCGTTTCGATGTCGTCTGTTTTCCTGTACGTAAGTTTATGTTTAGTTATGTAAGTTTATGTTCAGGTTGCGTCAACGTCGTTTTCTTATTTTGTAGTTTGGAAAGTGTTTTGTTTCGTTTCGTGTGCCATCGTAATTTATAATAAAGATGGCTTATTTCCCTGAGCCTGCGTTTTGGTCTGAAGATCCTTCTCTCCTCACCTCATCCGAGGATGAGGAGAGCGACAGCCGTTACAGAATCACCCACCAACACGCTAAGATCAAGCGGCAAGGGAAAACGAAACGGAGTAAGGGACAGGAGAAAAACAAGGATTTCTGGACATGGGAGCAGATAATGAATGGAGAAGGTCCCTGGGCTAAGGCAGGAGAAAATCGCCGTTCCCAGGAAGAGAGGGAGGCAGCTAAAGCCCAGGAGCGGTGGTTTGAGGAGGCAGCAAGGAGACGTGGCTGGAAGCCCGAAAAGCCATGGGAACAGGTGGAGGCACTGAGGAGAGCAGAGGCTACCGGAGAGAGGAACCGGAGCTATGAGGGAACGCGTCTGGCACGGAAGCCAAAAAAGCCCGTAAGTAATTCCCAAAAATTTCTTGGGGGGGGGCTAGGAGATAGTGGGCCAAGGGCAGGTAGGAGACCTGCGCCCACTTCCCAGGCTTACCGTGGAGAGCGGGAGTACGGGCAGGCGCCGTGTTACGCAGTAGAGCGCACGGTGTCTCCTGTACGAGTGCATAGCCCAGTGCGGGTTATTCCACCTCCCCGCACTGGTAGGGCTAGATTGAGTATTGAGCCAGGTGTCATGAGGCCGGCTCAACGCGTCTGGTCTCCAGTGCGTCTCCTCGGGCCGGCATACATGGCACCTGCCTTACGCATGGTTTCCCCGGTTCGCCTACATAGCCCGGTGCGGGTTATTCCACCTCCCCGCACTGGTCGGGCAACCGGGAGCATTCAACCAGGTAAGGTTGGGCAAGCTCAATGCTCAAGAGTGCCAGTACGCCTCCACGGTCCGGTATTTCCGGCGCCACCTCCCCGCCCCAGCCTAGTACCTACAGTGCCTACACTACGCACTAGGCTACCAGTGCGTCTCCTGAGCCCAGTTCCTCCTCCACGCACTCTCCCTGTAGTGCGTGTATCTAGCCCGGTGCCTCCAGTTCCGGCCCCACGCACTAAGCTACCAGTGCGTCTCCAGAGCCCTGTACACACTGTATATTCTCCCCCTACTAATCCTGATGTGCTTGTCCTCAGCCCGGCGTCACCAGTGCCGGTACCACGCATCAGGGGTAGAGTAGGCTTTGAGAATACAGTGTGCCCTGTCCCTGCTCCCCGCACTAGTAGGAAGGTGCTTATCATTAGCACGGTGCCTCCAGTTCCGGCACCACGCACCAGGTCTACAGTGCGCCGTATCCGGCCAGAGCCATCCGTCTCACCAGCGCCATCTGAGCCATCCGTCTCCCCAGCGCCATCTGAGCCATCCGTCTCCCCAGCGCCATCTGAGCCATCCGTCTCCCCAGCGCCATCTGAGCCATCCGTCTCCCCAGCGCCATCTGAGCCATCCGTCTCCCCAGCGCCATCTGAGCCATCCGTCTGCCAGGAGCCTGCAAAGCCGCCCGTCTGCCATGAGCCTGCAAAGCCGCCCGTCTGCCATGAGCCTACAGAGCCATCCGCCAGACAGGAGCCGCTAGAGCCGTCAGCCAGACAGGAGCCGCTAGAGCCGCCCGCCAGACAGGATCTGCCAGAGCCGCCAACTAGACAGGATCTGCCAGAGCCGCCAACCAGACAGGATCTGCCAGAGCCGCCAACCAGACAGGATCTGCCAGAGCCGCCAACCAGACAGGATCTGCCAGAGCCGCCAACCAGACAGGATCTGCCAGAGCCGCCAACCAGACAGGATCTGCCAGAGCCGTCAGAGAGCCATGAGCAGCCAGGGCCGTCAGAGAGCCATGAGCAGCCAGAGCCGTCAGAGAGCCATGAGCAGCCAGAGCCGTCAGAGAGCCATGAGCAGCCAGAGCCGTCAGAGAGCCATGAGCGTCGAGAGCCGTCAGAGAGCCATGAGCGTCGAGAGCCGTCAGAGAGCCATGAGCGTCGAGAGCCGTCAGCCTGCCATGAGCGTCGAGAGCCGTCAGCCTGCCATGAGCGTCGAGAGCCGTCAGCCTGCCATGAGCGTCGAGAGCCGTCAGCCTGCCATGAGCGTCGAGAGCCGTCAGCCTGCCATGAGCATCGAGAGCCGTCAGCCAGCCATGAGCGTCGAGATTCGTCAGTCAGCCATGAGCTGTCCTTCAGCCTGAAAAGGCTGGATACCCAGAACTGCCCATCAGTCCAGAGCTGTCTCTCTGTCCGGAGCTGCCTTTCAGTCCGGAGTTGCCCCTCTATCCTAATCTCCCTCTCTATCTTCATCTATTTCTATAGTCTTATCTATCCCTCTTTCTTGATTTATCTCTCTGTCCCGGTGTTGTCATTATTAGATGTGTTATTAAGAGGATTTTGTGGGGGAAGAAAGAGGGTGGACATGCTTGGAGGGAGGAGGCTAGGATGGATTATGGTGGGGTGGGAACCGCGCCCCGAGCCTGAACCACCACCGTGGTTAGATGCCCACCCAGACCCTCCCCTAGACTTTGTGCTGGTGCGTCCGGAGTTCGCACCTTGTGGGGGGGGTACTGTCACGTTCCTGACCTATTTATGTTAGTTTTTGTGTGTTAGTTGGTCAGGACGTGAGGTTGGGTGGGCATTCTATGTTATCTGTTTCTATGTTGGTTTCGGTTTGCCTGGTATGGCTCTTGATTAGAGGCAGGTGGTTTGCGTTTGCCTCTAATTAAGAGTCATATTTAGGTAGGGCATTCTCACTGTTTGTTTGTGGGTGATTGTCTCCTGTGTCCGTATGTCTGTTCGTACCACATGGGACTGTAGCGTTTGTTTGTTTCGTTTCGATGTCGTCTGTTTTCCTGTACGTAAGTTTATGTTTAGTTATGTAAGTTTATGTTCAGGTTGCGTCAACGTCGTTTTCTTATTTTGTAGTTTGGAAAGTGTTTTGTTTCGTTTCGTGTGCCATCGTAATTTATAATAAAGATGGCTTATTTCCCTGAGCCTGCGTTTTGGTCTGAAGATCCTTCTCTCCTCACCTCATCCGAGGATGAGGAGAGCGACAGCCGTTACACATACTCCTTCATAATGGAAGATAGTTAAAAACACTATGCTTTCACGGCCAACAGTCATACTCCTTCATAATGGAAGATAGTTAAAAACACTATGCTTTCACGGCCAACAGTCATACTCCTTCATAATGGAAGATAGTTAAAAACACTATGCTTTCACGGCCAACAGTCATACTCCTTCATAATGGAAGATAGTTAAAAACACTGTGCTTTCACGGCCAACAGTCATACTCCTTCATAATGGAAGATAGTTAAAAACACTGTGCTTTCACGGCCAACAGTCATACTCCTTCATAATGGAAGATAGTTAAAAACACTATGCTTTCACGGCCAACAGTCATACTCCTTCATAATGGAAGATAGTTAAAAACACTGTTCTTTCACGGCCAACAGTCATACTCCTTCATAATGGAAGATAGTTAAAAACACTGTGCTTTCACGGCCAACAGTCATACTCCTTCATAATGGAAGATAGTTAAAAACACTGTGCTTTCACGGCCAACAGTCATACTCCTTCATAATGGAAGATAGTTAAAAAACACTATGCTTTCACGGCCAACAGTCATACTCCTTCATAATGGAAGATAGTTAAAAACACTATGCTTTCACGGCCAACAGTCATACTCCTTCATAATGGAAGATAGTTAAAAACACTATGCTTTCACGGCCAACAGTCATACTCCTTCATAATGGAAGATAGTTAAAAACACTATGCTTTCACGGCCAACAGTCATACTCCTTCATAATGGAAGATAGTTAAAAACACTATGCTTTCACGGCCAACAGTCATACTCCTTCATAATGGAAGATAGTTAAAAACACTGTGCTTTCACGGCCAACAGTCATATTCCTTCATAATGGAAGATAGTTAAAAACACTGTGCTTTCACGGCCAACAGTCATACTCCTTCATAATGGAAGATAGTTAAAAACACTGTGCTTTCACGGCCAACAGTCATACTCCTTCATAATGGAAGATAGTTAAAAACACTGTGCTTTCACGGCCAACAGTCATACTCCTTCATAATGGAAGATAGTTAAAAACACTATGCTTTCACGGCCAACAGTCATACTCCTTCATAATGGAAGATAGTTAAAAACACTATGCTTTCACGGCCAACAGTCATACTCCTTCATAATGGAAGATAGTTAAAAACACTATGCTTTCACGGCCAACAGTCATACTCCTTCATAATGGAAGATAGTTAAAAACACTATGCTTTCACGGCCAACAGTCATACTCCTTCATAATGGAAGACGTCGGTGAGAAATATATGAAAAACCAAACAAACCAACATGAAGCAGATGATGTATTATCCGTGTTATACGTAACATAAAGGGCCCCGTTTAAACCACGTAGGGCCAATTAGTCTCAACAAAGGCAACAGTAAAGCCACACAAACACAACCAATGAACACCAACAAAGTGTTAGAAATCCAATGACCTTTCAGACTCAGCCCCTCATTATGGGCAGCTGCAACCCCTTTGATATTCATGGTTATGTTTTGTTTGCTTTTTTTCGACCGCCAAAAATGTTGTCGGAACAAACATGATTATCTGTTTTCTTTCAGGGCAACTTACCACACTCACTATGTTAATCTAGGCAATGTACTGCTGATGATATCTCTTGAATTTACATGACGTGGATTTTAAAGGTAAAAAAAAACGATCACACAAGTCTTGTCTAATTCCCCCAAAACGACATGTAGACCACATAGGTAGAATGACTAGTAGATTGACCAGTATAATGACTAGTATAATGACCAGTATAATGACTAGTATAATGACTAGTATAATGACTAGTATAATGACCAGTATAATGACTAGTATAATGACTAGTATAATGACTAGTATAATGACCAGTATAATGTCTAGTATAATGACTAGTATAATGACCAGTATAATGACTAGTATAATGACTAGTATAATGACCAGTATAATGACCAGTATAATGACTAGTATAATGACTAGTATAATGACCAGTATAATGACTAGTAGAATGACTAGTATAATGACTAGTATAATGACCAGTATAATGACCAGTATAATGACTAGTAGAATGACTAGTATAATGACCAGTATAATGACTAGTATAATGACTAGTATAATGACTAGTATAATGACCAGTATAATGACTAGTATAATGACCAGTATAATGACTAGTATAATGACTAGTATAATGACTAGTAGATTGACTAGTATAATGACTAGTATAATGACCAGTATAATGACTAGTATAATGACTAGTATAATGACTAGTAGATTGACTAGTATAATGACTAGTATAATGAATAGTATAATGATCAGTATAATGACTAGTAGATTGACTAGTATAATGACTAGTATAATGACTAGTAGAATGACTAGTATAATGACCAGTATAATGACCAGTATAATGACCAGTATAATGACTAGTATAATGACTAGTATAATGACCAGTATAATGACCAGTATAATGACTAGTATAATGACTAGTATAATGACCAGTATAATGACCAGTATAATGACCAGTATAATGACCAGTATAATGACTAGTATAATGACTAGTATAATGGCCAGTATAATGACCAGTATAATGACTAGTATAATGACCAGTATAATGACTAGTAGATTGACTAGTATAATGACTAGTATAATGACCAGTATAATGACTAGTATAATGACTAGTATAATGACTAGTATAATGACCAGTATAATGACCAGTATAATGACTAGTATAATGACCAGTATAATGACCAGTATAATGACTAGTATAATGACTAGTATAATGACTAGTATAATGACTAGTATAATGACTAGTAGATTGACTAGTATAATGACTAGTATAAGGACCAGTATAATGACCAGTATAATGACTAGTATAATGACCAGTATAATGACTAGTATAATGACTAGTATAATGACCAGTATAATGACCAGTATAATGACTAGTATAATGACTAGTATAATGACCAGTATAATGACTAGTATAATGACCAGTATAATGACTAGTATAATGACTAGTATAATGACTAGTAGATTGACTAGTATAATGACTAGTATAATGACCAGTATAATGACTAGTATAATGACTAGTATAATGACTAGTAGATTGACTAGTATAATGACTAGTATAATGAATAGTATAATGATCAGTATAATGACTAGTAGATTGACTAGTATAATGACTAGTATAATGACTAGTAGAATGACTAGTATAATGACCAGTATAATGACCAGTATAATGACCAGTATAATGACTAGTATAATGACTAGTATAATGACCAGTATAATGACCAGTATAATGACTAGTATAATGACTAGTATAATGACCAGTATAATGACCAGTATAATGACCAGTATAATGACCAGTATAATGACTAGTATAATGACTAGTATAATGGCCAGTATAATGACCAGTATAATGACTAGTATAATGACCAGTATAATGACTAGTAGATTGACTAGTATAATGACTAGTATAATGACCAGTATAATGACTAGTATAATGACTAGTATAATGACTAGTATAATGACCAGTATAATGACCAGTATAATGACTAGTATAATGACCAGTATAATGACCAGTATAATGACTAGTATAATGACTAGTATAATGACTAGTATAATGACTAGTATAATGACTAGTAGATTGACTAGTATAATGACTAGTATAAGGACCAGTATAATGACCAGTATAATGACTAGTATAATGACCAGTATAATGACTAGTATAATGACTAGTATAATGACCAGTATAATGACCAGTATAATGACTAGTATAATGACTAGTATAATGACCAGTATAATGACTAGTAGAATGACTAGTATAATGACTAGTATAATGACCAGTATAATGACCAGTATAATGACTAGTAGAATGACTAGTATAATGACCAGTATAATGACTAGTATAATGACTAGTATAATGACTAGTATAATGACCAGTATAATGACTAGTATAATGACCAGTATAATGACTAGTATAATGACTAGTATAATGACTAGTAGATTGACTAGTATAATGACTAGTATAATGACCAGTATAATGACTAGTATAATGACTAGTATAATGACTAGTAGATTGACTAGTATAATGACTAGTATAATGAATAGTATAATGATCAGTATAATGACTAGTAGATTGACTAGTATAATGACTAGTATAATGACTAGTAGAATGACTAGTATAATGACCAGTATAATGACCAGTATAATGACCAGTATAATGACTAGTATAATGACTAGTATAATGACCAGTATAATGACCAGTATAATGACTAGTATAATGACTAGTATAATGACCAGTATAATGACCAGTATAATGACCAGTATAATGACCAGTATAATGACTAGTATAATGACTAGTATAATGGCCAGTATAATGACCAGTATAATGACTAGTATAATGACCAGTATAATGACTAGTAGATTGACTAGTATAATGACTAGTATAATGACCAGTATAATGACTAGTATAATGACTAGTATAATGACTAGTATAATGACCAGTATAATGACCAGTATAATGACTAGTATAATGACCAGTATAATGACCAGTATAATGACTAGTATAATGACTAGTATAATGACTAGTATAATGACTAGTATAATGACTAGTAGATTGACTAGTATAATGACTAGTATAAGGACCAGTATAATGACCAGTATAATGACTAGTATAATGACCAGTATAATGACTAGTATAATGACCAGTATAATGACTAGTATAATGACTAGTATAATGACTAGTATAATGACCAGTATAATGACTAGTATAATGACCAGTATAATGACTAGTATAATGACCAGTATAGTGACTAGTATAATGACTAGTATAATGACTAGTATAATGACTAGCATAATGACCAGTATAATGACTAGTAGAATGACCAATATAATGACCAGTATAATGACTAGTATAATGACTAGTATAATGACCAGTATAATGACCAGTATAATGACTAGTATAATGACTAGTATAATGACTAGTATAATGACTAGCATAATGACCAGTATAATGACTAGTATAATGACCAGTATAATGACCAGTATAATGACCAGTATAATGACCAGTATAATGACTAGTATAATGACCAGTATAATGACTAGTATAATGACTAGCATAATGACCAGTATAATGACTAGTATAATGACCAGTATAATGACCAGTATAATGACCAGTATAATGACTAGTATAATGACCAGTATAATGACCAGTATAATGACCAGTATAATGACCAGTATAATGAACAGTATAATGACTAGTATAATGACTAGTATAATGACTAGTATAATGACTAGCATAATGACCAGTATAATGACTAGTATAATGACCAGTATAATGACCAGTATAATGACCAGTATAATGACCAGTATAATGACTAGTATAATGATCAGTATAATGACTAGTAGATTGACTAGTATAATGACTAGTATAATGACTAGTAGAATGACTAGTATAATGACCAGTATAATGACCAGTATAATGACCAGTATAATGACTAGTATAATGACTAGTATAATGACCAGTATAATGACTAGTATAATGACTAGTATAATGACCAGTATAATGACCAGTATAATGACCAGTATAATGACCAGTATAATGACTAGTATAATGACTAGTATAATGACCAGTATAATGACCAGTATAATGACTAGTATAATGACCAGTATAATGACTAGTAGATTGACTAGTATAATGACTAGTATAATGACCAGTATAATGACTAGTATAATGACTAGTATAATGACTAGTATAATGACCAGTATAATGACCAGTATAATGACTAGTATAATGACCAGTATAATGACCAGTATAATGACTAGTATAATGACCAGTATAATGACCAGTATAATGACTAATAGATTGACTAGTATAATGACTAGTATAATGACTAGTATAATGACCAGTATAATGACTAGTATAATGACTAGTATAATGACTAGTATAATGACTAGTAGATTGACTAGTATAATGACTAGTATAATGACCAGTATAATGACCAGTATAATGACTAGTAGATTGACTAGTATAATGACCAGTATAATGACCAGTATAATGACTAGTATAATGACTAGTATAATGACTAGTATAATGACTAGTATAATGACCAGTATAATGACTAGTATAATGACCAGTATAATGACTAGTAGATTGACTAGTATAATGACTAGTATAATGACTAGTATAATGACTAGTATAATGACTAGTATAATGACCAGTATAATGACCAGTATAATGACCAGTATAATGACTAGTATAATGACCAGTATAATGACTAGTATAATGACTAGTATAATGACCAGTATAATGACTAGTATAATGACCAGTATAATGACTAGTATAATGACCAGTATAATGACTAGTAGATTGACCAGTATAATGACCAGTATAATGACTAGTATAATGACCAGTATAATGACTAGTATAATGACCAGTATAATGACTAGTAGATTGACCAGTATAATGACTAGTATAATGACCAGTATAATGACTAGTATAATGACTAGTTTAATGACCAGTATAATGACTAGTATAATGACTAGTATAATGACTAGTTTAATGACCAGTATAATGACTAGTATAATGACTAGCATAATGACCAGTATAATGACTAGTATAATGACCAGTATAATGACTAGTATAATGACCAGTATAATGACTAGTATAATGACCAGTATAATGACTAGTATAATGACCAGTATAATGACTAGTATAATGACCAGTATAATGACTAGTATAATGACCAGTATAATGACTAGTATAATGACTAGTATAATGACTAGTATAATGACCAGTATAATGACTAGTATAATGACCAGTATAATGACTAGTATAATGACTAGTATAATGACTAGTATAATGACCAGTATAATGACTAGTATAATGACCAGTATAATGACTAGTATAATGACCAGTATAGTGACTAGTATAATGACTAGTATAATGACTAGTATAATGACTAGCATAATGACCAGTATAATGACTAGTAGAATGACCAATATAATGACCAGTATAATGACTAGTATAATGACTAGTATAATGACCAGTATAATGACCCGTATAATGACTAGTATAATGACTAGTATAATGACTAGTATAATGACTAGCATAATGACCAGTATAATGACTAGTATAATGACCAGTATAATGACCAGTATAATGACCAGTATAATGACCAGTATAATGACTAGTATAATGACCAGTATAATGACTAGTATAATGACTAGCATAATGACCAGTATAATGACCAGTATAATGACCAATATAATGACCAGTATAATGACTAGTATAATGACTAGTATAATGACTAGCATAATGACCAGTATAATGACTAGTATAATGACCAGTATAATGACCAGTATAATGACTAGTATAATGACTAGTATAATGACCAGTATAATGACTAGTATAATGACTAGCATAATGACCAGTATAATGACCAGTATAATGACCAGTATAATGACCAGTATAATGACCAGTATAATGACCAGTATAATGACTAGTATAATGACTAGTATAATGACTAGTATAATGACTAGCATAATGACCAGTATAATGACTAGTATAATGACCAGTATAATGACCAGTATAATGACCAGTATAATGACCAGTATAATGACTAGTATAATGACCAGTATAATGACTAGTATAATGACTAGCATAATGACCAGTATAATGACTAGTATAATGACCAGTATAATGACCAGTATAATGACCAGTATAATGACTAGTATAATGACCAGTATAATGACCAGTATAATGACCAGAATAATGACCAGTATAATGACCAGTATAATGACTAGTATAATGACTAGTATAATGACCAGTATAATGACCAGTATAATGACTAGTATAATGACTAGTATAATGACCAGTATAATGACCAGTATAATGACCAGTATAATGACCAGTATAATGACCAGTATAATGACTAGTATAATAACTAGTATAATGACTAGTATAATGACTAGTACATTAACCAGTATAATGACTAGTATAATGACTAGTAGATTGACTAGTATAATGACCAGTATAATGACTAGTAGATTAACCAGTATAATGACTAGTATAATGACTAGTAGATTGACTAGTATAATGACTAGTATAATGACTAGTATAATGACTAGTATAATGACTAGTAGATTAACCAGTATAATGACTAGTATAATGACCAGTATAATGACTAGTATAAAGACTAGTTTAATGACCAGTATATTGACTAGTATAATGACTAGTGTAATGACTAGTATAATGACTAGTAGATTAACCAGTATAATCACTAGTATAATGACTAGTAGATTAACCAGTATATTGACCAGTATAATGACTAGTATAATGACTAGTTTAATGACCAGTATAATGACTAGTATAATGACTAGTAGAATGACTAGTATAATGACCAGTATAATGACTAGTATAATGACTAGTATAATGACCAGTATAATGACTAGTATAATGACCAGTATAATGACTAGTGTAATGACCAGTATATTGACCAGTATAATGACTAGTATAATGACTAGCATAATGACCAGTATAATGACTAGTATAATGACCAGTATAATGACTAGTATAATGACCAGTATAATGACTAGTATAATGACCAGTATAATGACTAGTATAATGACCAGTATAATGACTAGTATAATGACCAGTATAATGACTAGTATAATGACCAGTATAATGACCAGTATAATGACTAGTATAATGACTAGCATAATGACTAGTATAATGACTAGTATAATGACCAGTATATTGACCAGTATAATGACTAGTATAATGACTAGCATAATGACTAGTATAATGACTAGTATAATGACTAGTATAATGACTAGTATAATGACCAATATAATGACTAGTATAATGACCAATATAATGACTAGTATAATGACCAATATAATGACTAGTATAATGACCAGTATAATGACTAGTATAATGACCAATATAATGACTAGTATAATGACTAGTATAATGACTAGTATAATGACTAGTATAATGACTAGCATAATGACCAGTATAATGACTAGTATAATGACCAGTATAATGACCAGTATAATGACCAGTATAATGACCAGTATAATGACTAGTATAATGACCAGTATAATGACTAGTATAATGACTAGCATAATGACCAGTATAATGACCAGTATAATGACCAGTATAATGACCAGTATAATGACTAGTATAATGACTAGTATAATGACTAGCATAATGACCAGTATAATGACTAGTATAATGACCAGTATAATGACCAGTATAATGACCAGTATAATGACTAGTATAATGACCAGTATAATGACTAGTATAATGACTAGCATAATGACCAGTATAATGACCAGTATAATGACCAGTATAATGACCAGTATAATGACCAGTATAATGACCAGTATAATGACTAGTATAATGACTAGTATAATGACTAGTATAATGACTAGCATAATGACCAGTATAATGACTAGTATAATGACCAGTATAATGACCAGTATAATGACCAGTATAATGACCAGTATAATGACTAGTATAATGACCAGTATAATGACTAGTATAATGACTAGCATAATGACCAGTATAATGACTAGTATAATGACCAGTATAATGACCAGTATAATGACCAGTATAATGACTAGTATAATGACCAGTATAATGACCAGTATAATGACCAGAATAATGACCAGTATAATGACCAGTATAATGACTAGTATAATGACTAGTATAATGACCAGTATAATGACCAGTATAATGACTAGTATAATGACTAGTATAATGACCAGTATAATGACCAGTATAATGACCAGTATAATGACCAGTATAATGACCAGTATAATGACTAGTATAATAACTAGTATAATGACTAGTATAATGACTAGTACATTAACCAGTATAATGACTAGTATAATGACTAGTAGATTGACTAGTATAATGACCAGTATAATGACTAGTAGATTAACCAGTATAATGACTAGTATAATGACTAGTAGATTGACTAGTATAATGACTAGTATAATGACTAGTATAATGACTAGTATAATGACTAGTAGATTAACCAGTATAATGACTAGTATAATGACCAGTATAATGACTAGTATAAAGACTAGTTTAATGACCAGTATATTGACTAGTATAATGACTAGTGTAATGACTAGTATAATGACTAGTAGATTAACCAGTATAATCACTAGTATAATGACTAGTAGATTAACCAGTATAATGACCAGTATAATGACTAGTATAATGACTAGTTTAATGACCAGTATAATGACTAGTATAATGACTAGTAGAATGACTAGTATAATGACCAGTATAATGACTAGTATAATGACTAGTATAATGACCAGTATAATGACTAGTATAATGACCAGTATAATGACTAGTGTAATGACCAGTATATTGACCAGTATAATGACTAGTATAATGACTAGCATAATGACCAGTATAATGACTAGTATAATGACCAGTATAATGACTAGTATAATGACCAGTATAATGACTAGTATAATGACCAGTATAATGACTAGTATAATGACCAGTATAATGACTAGTATAATGACCAGTATAATGACTAGTATAATGACCAGTATAATGACCAGTATAATGACTAGTATAATGACTAGCATAATGACTAGTATAATGACTAGTATAATGACCAGTATATTGACCAGTATAATGACTAGTATAATGACTAGCATAATGACTAGTATAATGACTAGTATAATGACTAGTATAATGACTAGTATAATGACCAATATAATGACTAGTATAATGACCAATATAATGACTAGTATAATGACCAATATAATGACTAGTATAATGACCAGTATAATGACTAGTATAATGACCAATATAATGACTAGTATAATGACTAGTATAATGACTAGCATAATGACTAGTATAATGACTAGTATAATGACTAGTATAATGACCAATATAATGACTAGTATAATGACCAATATAATGACTAGTATAATGACCAATATAATGACTAGTATAATGACCAGTATAATGACTAGTATAATGACCAATATAATGACTAGTATAATGACCAGTAGAATGACTAGCAGAATTACTAGTAACTCAATTACTAGTAATTCTGCTCCTATGGTGTTTCCTGCAATATGAGGAGGTCCGGAAACATGGCTAAAAATAATTCCTATAACCTTTTATGTATTTACATTCTCCGTTTGGAATTCATTAAAATGCACAACAGTGAACACCCAATCATGAGTGATAACTGCATCAAATGTAACCATTCCTGCTTAAGTAATTCAATCTCTCTCAAATTCAGAGTAAAGATAAATTACTACGTTTAAAGCTGCACTATGCAGAAATCGCTCCGCCATTTCCCTAATTGCAAAATTTCTAAAAGTTCGCCTAATTTCAGATTATATGACAAAACAAGCAAGTTTAGTGGAGAGAATCATCGTAGCATCTAATCCGCTGTGAAGTATATTTCCCATCACCAAACAGATTATATTTCCAGCTCTTTGAAACTGGTGTACTAAACCAAAAGTAAAAGATGCTAATTTTTACTTAAGAACGGGAAGCATAGAAATAGCACATGTAGAACTGATCTACCTCTTCTTAGACTTGCTTTCAATGAGAATGACAGATCTATAACTCACGTTTCTCTGTGAATTTGGTTGCGTCCCTCGAAAAAGCTAGGTATTGCAGCATTAATAAGAGCTGCTTTTTACCAGCTCAGATTGTAGTGAAAGAAGAAAAAATATGTATTTAGGAAAAACAAATCATTCATGTGAGTGATGGTCTCCCTCCCATACTACATGTGTTGCAATCGTTTCCCTTCATGCCCCTCTCCTCAATATTTTCTCTCTGCACTTGTTGCCATAGGAACCTGAAGACATACTGTCATGCTGTGTTCTGCAAGTTTTTGTCTTCAAACTGAAGAGTTAATTTATAGTTTTCAACTCAAGGTCTCAATTCACAAGGGTAAGGTTATAGACCAGCAGACAATGCAGCCCCTCGTAGACCTTGGGTTGCATCCATAGACGTGCAGGCTGCAGTAATGTGAAGGTTTGAGTCCAGAGAAAGCAGTAATGTAGATTATAAACACAACTAGACAGAGCAGCAGAATGTGTGGGTAGAAACAGTAGAACATCCATCAACCAGATCATGTGAAGCCAACACACAGACATTTTAAATTACTGCAACCCATAATTATATTATACCGGCATTATTGTCAGAACTCTGTAACTCAACCTGCAATAAAGTCTATGAACCTTTTTGTTTCACAGGTACTGACATTTCCAAGACAGGCTAACTTTTACAGCTCCCATGTGTCTTTCAAACCCTTTACTGCGTGAGACTCCCTGGCACACCTACCTCTGTGTCACAATGTTTACACTAAGAGACGGAGATGGACTTCAATGTGATCAGCTGACTTCTGATGTTTGTTGGTTTCTCTATGGTGGTGTGTGTTCACTATGGTGGTGTGTGTTCACTATGGTGGTGTGTGATCACTATGGTGGTGTGTGTTCACTATGGTGGTGTGTGTTCACTATAGTGGTGTGTGTTCACTATGGTGGTGTGTGTTCTCCATGGTGGTGTGTGTTCACTATAGTGGTGTGTGTTCACTATAGTGGTGTGTGTTCACTATAGTGGTGTGTGTTCACTATGTTGGTGTGTGTTCACTATGGTGGTGTGTGTTCACTATAGTGGTGTGTGTTCACTATGGTGGTGTGTGTTCTCCATGGTGGTGTGTGTTCACCATGGTGGTGTGTGTTCACTATGATGGTGTGTGTTCCTTATGGTGGTGTGTGTTCTCTATGGTGGTGTGTGTTCACCATGGTGGTGTGTGTTCACTATGATGGTGTGTGTTCACTATGGTGGTGTGTGTTCTCTATGGTGGTGTGTGTTCACCATGGTGGTGTGTGTTCACTATGGTGGTGTGTGTTCTCTATGGTGGTGTGTGTTCACTATGGTGGTGTGTGTTCACCATGGTGGTGTGTGTTCACTATGATGGTGTGTGTTCCTTATGGTGGTGTGTGTTCTCTATGGTGGTGTGTGTTCACCATGGTGGTGTGTGTTCACTATGATGGTGTGTGTTCACTATGGTGGTGTGTGTTCACCATGGTGGTGTGTGTTCACTATGGTGGTGTGTGTTCTCTATGGTGGTGTGTGTTCACTATGGTGGTGTGTGTTCACCATGGTGGTGTGTGTTCACTATGATGGTGTGTGTTCACTATGGTGGTGTGTGTTCTCTATGATGGTGTGTGTTCACTATGGTGGTGTGTGTTCTCTATGGTGGTGTGTGTTCACCATGGTGGTGTGTGTTCACTATGGTGGTGTGTGTTCTCTATGGTGGTGTGTGTTCTCCATGGTGGTGTGTGTTCACCATGGTGGTGTGTGTTCACTATGGTGGTGTGTGTTCTCTATGGTGGTGTGTGTTCACTATGGTGGTGTGTGTTCTCCATGGTGGTGTGTGTTCTCAATGGTGGTGTGTGTTCACTATGGTGGTGTGTGTTCTCTATGGTGGTGTGTGTTCACTATGGTGGTGTGTGTTCTCTATGGTGGTGTGTGTTCACTATGGTGGTGTGTGTTCACCATGGTGGTGTGTGTTCTCCATGGTGGTGTGTGTACACTATGGTGGTGTGTGTTCACTATGGTTGTGTGTGTTCACTATGGTGGTGTGTGTTCTCTATGGTGGTGTGTGTGTTCACTATGGTGGTGTGTGTTCTCTATGGTAGTGTGTGTGTTCACTATGGTGGTGTGTGTTCTCTATGGTGGTGTGTGTTCACTATGGTGGGGTGTGTTCTCTATGGTGGTGTGTGTGTTCACTATGGTGGTGTGTGTTCTCCATGGTGGTGTATGTTCTCTATGGTGGTGTGTGTTCATTATGGTGGTGTGTGTTCACTATGGTGGTGTGTGTTTTCTATGATGGTGTGTGTTCACTATGGTGGTGTGTGTTCGCTATGGTAGTGTGTGTTCACTATGGTGGTGTGTGTTCTCTATGGTGGTGTGTGTTCTCCATGGTGGTGTGTGTTCTCCATGGTGGTGTGTGTTCACTATGGTGGTATGTGTTCACTATGGTGGTGTGTGTTCTCCATGGTGGTGTGTGTTCACTATAGTGGTGTGTGTTCACTATGGTGGTGTATGTTCACTATGGTGGTGTGTGTTCACTATGGTGGTGTGTGTTCACTATAGTGGTGTGTGTTCACTATGGTGGTGTGTGTTCTATGGTGGTGTGTGTTCTATAGTGGTGTGTGTTCTATGGTGGTATGTGTTCTCTATGGTGGTGTGTGTTCTCCATGGTGGTGTGTGTTCTCTATGGTGGTGTGTGTTCTCCATGGTGGTGTGTGTTCTCTATGGTGGTGTGTGTTCTCCATGGTGGTGTGTGTTCTATAGTGGTGTGTGTTCTATGGTGGTGTGTGTTCTATAGTGGTATGTGTTCTCTATGGTGGTGTGTGTTCTATAGCTGTGTGTGTTCTATAGTGGTGTGTGTTCTATGGTGGTGTGTGTTCTATGGTGGTATGTGTTCTCTATGGTGGTGTGTGTTCTCTATGGTGGTGTGTGTTCTATAGTGGTGTGTGTTCTATGGTGGTGTGTGTTCTATGGTGGTGTGTGTTCTATAGTGGTGTGTGTTCTATAGCTGTGTGTGTTCTATAGTGGTGTGTGTTCACTATGGTGGTGTGTGTTCACTATGGTGGTGTGTGTTCACTATAGTGGTGTGTGTTCACTATGGTGGTGTGTGTTCTCCATGGTGGTGTGTGTTCACCATGGTGGTGTGTGTTCACTATGATGGTGTGTGTTCCTTATGGTGGTGTGTGTTCTCTATGGTGGTGTGTGTTCACCATGGTGGTGTGTGTTCACTATGATGGTGTGTGTTCACTATGGTGGTGTGTGTTCTCTATGGTGGTGTGTGTTCACCATGGTGGTGTGTGTTCACTATGGTGGTGTGTGTTCTCTATGGTGGTGTGTGTTCACTATGGTGGTGTGTGTTCACTATGGTGGTGTGTGTTCACTATGATGGTGTGTGTTCCTTATGGTGGTGTGTGTTCTCTATGGTGGTGTGTGTTCACCATGGTGGTGTGTGTTCACTATGATGGTGTGTGTTCACTATGGTGGTGTGTGTTCACCATGGTGGTGTGTGTTCACTATGGTGGTGTTTGTTCTCTATGGTGGTGTGTGTTCACTATGGTGGTGTGTGTTCACCATGGTGGTGTGTGTTCACTATGATGGTGTGTGTTCACTATGGTGGTGTGTGTTCTCTATGATGGTGTGTGTTCACTATGGTGGTGTGTGTTCTCTATGGTGGTGTGTGTTCACCATGGTGGTGTGTGTTCACTATGGTGGTGTGTGTTCTCTATGGTGGTGTGTGTTCTCCATGGTGGTGTGTGTTCACCATGGTGGTGTGTGTTCACTATGGTGGTGTGTGTTCTCTATGGTGGTGTGTGTTCACTATGGTGGTGTGTGTTCACTATAGTGGTGTGTGTTCACTATGGTGGTGTGTGTTCTATGGTGGTGTGTGTTCTATAGTGGTGTGTGTTCTATGGTGGTATGTGTTCTCTATGGTGGTGTGTGTTCTCCATGGTGGTGTGTGTTCTCTATGGTGGTGTGTGTTCTCCATGGTGGTGTGTGTTCTCTATGGTGGTGTGTGTTCTCCATGGTGGTGTGTGTTCTATAGTGGTGTGTGTTCTATGGTGGTGTGTGTTCTATAGTGGTATGTGTTCTCTATGGTGGTGTGTGTTCTATAGCTGTGTGTGTTCTATAGTGGTGTGTGTTCTATGGTGGTGTGTGTTCTATGGTGGTATGTGTTCTCTATGGTGGTGTGTGTTCTCTATGGTGGTGTGTGTTCTATAGTGGTGTGTGTTCTATGGTGGTGTGTGTTCTATGGTGGTGTGTGTTCTATAGTGGTGTGTGTTCTATAGCTGTGTGTGTTCTATAGTGGTGTGTGTTCACTATGGTGGTGTGTGTTCACTATGGTGGTGTGTGTTCACTATAGTGGTGTGTGTTCACTATGGTGGTGTGTGTTCTCCATGGTGGTGTGTGTTCACCATGGTGGTGTGTGTTCACTATGATGGTGTGTGTTCCTTATGGTGGTGTGTGTTCTCTATGGTGGTGTGTGTTCACCATGGTGGTGTGTGTTCACTATGATGGTGTGTGTTCACTATGGTGGTGTGTGTTCTCTATGGTGGTGTGTGTTCACCATGGTGGTGTGTGTTCACTATGGTGGTGTGTGTTCTCTATGGTGGTGTGTGTTCACTATGGTGGTGTGTGTTCACTATGGTGGTGTGTGTTCACTATGATGGTGTGTGTTCCTTATGGTGGTGTGTGTTCTCTATGGTGGTGTGTGTTCACCATGGTGGTGTGTGTTCACTATGATGGTGTGTGTTCACTATGGTGGTGTGTGTTCACCATGGTGGTGTGTGTTCACTATGGTGGTGTGTGTTCTCTATGGTGGTGTGTGTTCACTATGGTGGTGTGTGTTCACCATGGTGGTGTGTGTTCACTATGATGGTGTGTGTTCACTATGGTGGTGTGTGTTCTCTATGATGGTGTGTGTTCACTATGGTGGTGTGTGTTCTCTATGGTGGTGTGTGTTCACCATGGTGGTGTGTGTTCACTATGGTGGTGTGTGTTCTCTATGGTGGTGTGTGTTCTCCATGGTGGTGTGTGTTCACCATGGTGGTGTGTGTTCACTATGGTGGTGTGTGTTCTCTATGGTGGTGTGTGTTCACTATGGTGGTGTGTGTTCTCCATGGTGGTGTGTGTTCTCAATGGTGGTGTGTGTTCACTATGGTGGTGTGTGTTCTCTATGGTGGTGTGTGTTCACTATGGTGGTGTGTGTTCTCTATGGTGGTGTGTGTTCTCTATGGTGGTGTGTGTTCACCATGGTGGTGTGTGTTCACTATGATGGTGTGTGTTCACTATGGTGGTGTGTGTTCACCATGGTGGTGTGTGTTCACTATGGTGGTGTGTGTTCTCTATGGTGGTGTGTGTTCACTATGGTGGTGTGTGTTCACCATGGTGGTGTGTGTTCACTATGATGGTGTGTGTTCACTATGGTGGTGTGTGTTCTCTATGATGGTGTGTGTTCACTATGGTGGTGTGTGTTCTCTATGGTGGTGTGTGTTCACCATGGTGGTGTGTGTTCACTATGGTGGTGTGTGTTCTCTATGGTGGTGTGTGTTCGCCATGGTGGTGTGTGTTCACTATGGTGGTGTGTGTTCACTATGGTGGTGTGTGTTCTCTATGGTGGTGTGTGTTCACTATGGTGGTGTGTGTTCTCCATGGTGGTGTGTGTTCTCAATGGTGGTGTGTGTTCACTATGGTGGTGTGTGTTCTCTATGGTGGTGTGTGTTCACTATGGTGGTGTGTGTTCTCTATGGTGGTGTGTGTTCACTATGGTGGTGTGTGTTCACCATGGTGGTGTGTGTTCTCAATGGTGGTGTGTGTACACTATGGTGGTGTGTGTTCACTATGGTTGTGTGTGTTCACTATGGTGGTGTGTGTTCTCTATGGTGGTGTGTGTGTTCACTATGGTGGTGTGTGTTCTCTATGGTAGTGTGTGTGTTCACTATGGTGGTGTGTGTTCTCTATGGTGGTGTGTGTTCACTATGGTGGGGTGTGTTCTCTATGGTGGTGTGTGTGTTCACTATGGTGGTGTGTGTTCTCCATGGTGGTGTATGTTCTCTATGGTGGTGTGTGTTCATTATGGTGGTGTGTGTTCACTATGGTGGTGTGTGTTTTCTATGGTGGTGTGTGTTCACTATGGTGGTGTGTGTTCGCTATGGTAGTGTGTGTTCACTATGGTGGTGTGTGTTCTCTATGGTGGTGTGTGTTCTCCATGGTGGTGTGTGTTCTCCATGGTGGTGTGTGTTCACTATGGTGGTATGTGTTCACTATGGTGGTGTGTGTTCTCCATGGTGGTGTGTGTTCACTATAGTGGTGTGTGTTCACTATGGTGGTGTATGTTCACTATGGTGGTGTGTGTTCACTATGGTGGTGTGTGTTCACTATAGTGGTGTGTGTTCACTATGGTGGTGTGTGTTCTATGGTGGTGTGTGTTCTATAGTGGTGTGTGTTCTATGGTGGTATGTGTTCTCTATGGTGGTGTGTGTTCTCCATGGTGGTGTGTGTTCTCTATGGTGGTGTGTGTTCTCCATGGTGGTGTGTGTTCTCTATGGTGGTGTGTGTTCTCCATGGTGGTGTGTGTTCTATAGTGGTGTGTGTTCTATGGTGGTGTGTGTTCTATAGTGGTATGTGTTCTCTATGGTGGTGTGTGTTCTATAGCTGTGTGTGTTCTATAGTGGTGTGTGTTCTATGGTGGTGTGTGTTCTATGGTGGTATGTGTTCTCTATGGTGGTGTGTGTTCTCTATGGTGGTGTGTGTTCTATAGTGGTGTGTGTTCTATGGTGGTGTGTGTTCTATGGTGGTGTGTGTTCTATAGTGGTGTGTGTTCTATAGCTGTGTGTGTTCTATAGTGGTGTGTGTTCACTATGGTGGTGTGTGTTCACTATGGTGGTGTGTGTTCACTATAGTGGTGTGTGTTCACTATGGTGGTGTGTGTTCTCCATGGTGGTGTGTGTTCACCATGGTGGTGTGTGTTCACTATGATGGTGTGTGTTCCTTATGGTGGTGTGTGTTCTCTATGGTGGTGTGTGTTCACCATGGTGGTGTGTGTTCACTATGATGGTGTGTGTTCACTATGGTGGTGTGTGTTCTCTATGGTGGTGTGTGTTCACCATGGTGGTGTGTGTTCACTATGGTGGTGTGTGTTCTCTATGGTGGTGTGTGTTCACTATGGTGGTGTGTGTTCACTATGGTGGTGTGTGTTCACTATGATGGTGTGTGTTCCTTATGGTGGTGTGTGTTCTCTATGGTGGTGTGTGTTCACCATGGTGGTGTGTGTTCACTATGATGGTGTGTGTTCACTATGGTGGTGTGTGTTCACCATGGTGGTGTGTGTTCACTATGGTGGTGTGTGTTCTCTATGGTGGTGTGTGTTCACTATGGTGGTGTGTGTTCACCATGGTGGTGTGTGTTCACTATGATGGTGTGTGTTCACTATGGTGGTGTGTGTTCTCTATGATGGTGTGTGTTCACTATGGTGGTGTGTGTTCTCTATGGTGGTGTGTGTTCACCATGGTGGTGTGTGTTCACTATGGTGGTGTGTGTTCTCTATGGTGGTGTGTGTTCTCCATGGTGGTGTGTGTTCACCATGGTGGTGTGTGTTCACTATGGTGGTGTGTGTTCTCTATGGTGGTGTGTGTTCACTATGGTGGTGTGTGTTCACTATAGTGGTGTGTGTTCACTATGGTGGTGTGTGTTCTATGGTGGTGTGTGTTCTATAGTGGTGTGTGTTCTATGGTGGTATGTGTTCTCTATGGTGGTGTGTGTTCTCCATGGTGGTGTGTGTTCTCTATGGTGGTGTGTGTTCTCCATGGTGGTGTGTGTTCTCTATGGTGGTGTGTGTTCTCCATGGTGGTGTGTGTTCTATAGTGGTGTGTGTTCTATGGTGGTGTGTGTTCTATAGTGGTATGTGTTCTCTATGGTGGTGTGTGTTCTATAGCTGTGTGTGTTCTATAGTGGTGTGTGTTCTATGGTGGTGTGTGTTCTATGGTGGTATGTGTTCTCTATGGTGGTGTGTGTTCTCTATGGTGGTGTGTGTTCTATAGTGGTGTGTGTTCTATGGTGGTGTGTGTTCTATGGTGGTGTGTGTTCTATAGTGGTGTGTGTTCTATAGCTGTGTGTGTTCTATAGTGGTGTGTGTTCACTATGGTGGTGTGTGTTCACTATGGTGGTGTGTGTTCACTATAGTGGTGTGTGTTCACTATGGTGGTGTGTGTTCTCCATGGTGGTGTGTGTTCACCATGGTGGTGTGTGTTCACTATGATGGTGTGTGTTCCTTATGGTGGTGTGTGTTCTCTATGGTGGTGTGTGTTCACCATGGTGGTGTGTGTTCACTATGATGGTGTGTGTTCACTATGGTGGTGTGTGTTCTCTATGGTGGTGTGTGTTCACCATGGTGGTGTGTGTTCACTATGGTGGTGTGTGTTCTCTATGGTGGTGTGTGTTCACTATGGTGGTGTGTGTTCACTATGGTGGTGTGTGTTCACTATGATGGTGTGTGTTCCTTATGGTGGTGTGTGTTCTCTATGGTGGTGTGTGTTCACCATGGTGGTGTGTGTTCACTATGATGGTGTGTGTTCACTATGGTGGTGTGTGTTCACCATGGTGGTGTGTGTTCACTATGGTGGTGTGTGTTCTCTATGGTGGTGTGTGTTCACTATGGTGGTGTGTGTTCACCATGGTGGTGTGTGTTCACTATGATGGTGTGTGTTCACTATGGTGGTGTGTGTTCTCTATGATGGTGTGTGTTCACTATGGTGGTGTGTGTTCTCTATGGTGGTGTGTGTTCACCATGGTGGTGTGTGTTCACTATGGTGGTGTGTGTTCTCTATGGTGGTGTGTGTTCTCCATGGTGGTGTGTGTTCACCATGGTGGTGTGTGTTCACTATGGTGGTGTGTGTTCTCTATGGTGGTGTGTGTTCACTATGGTGGTGTGTGTTCTCCATGGTGGTGTGTGTTCTCAATGGTGGTGTGTGTTCACTATGGTGGTGTGTGTTCTCTATGGTGGTGTGTGTTCACTATGGTGGTGTGTGTTCTCTATGGTGGTGTGTGTTCACTATGGTGGTGTGTGTTCACCATGGTGGTGTGTGTTCTCAATGGTGGTGTGTGTTCACTATGGTGGTGTGTGTTCACTATGGTTGTGTGTGTTCACTATGGTGGTGTGTGTTCTCTATGGTGGTGTGTGTGTTCACTATGGTGGTGTGTGTTCTCTATGGTGGTGTGTGTGTTCACTATGGTGGTGTGTGTTCTCTATGGTGGTGTGTGTTCACTATGGTGGGGTGTGTTCTCTATGGTGGTGTGTGTGTTCACTATGGTGGTGTGTGTTCTCCATGGTGGTGTATGTTCTCTATGGTGGTGTGTGTTCATTATGGTGGTGTGTGTTCACTATGGTGGTGTGTGTTTTCTATGGTGGTGTGTGTTCACTATGGTGGTGTGTGTTCGCTATGGTAGTGTGTGTTCACTATGGTGGTGTGTGTTCTCTATGGTGGTGTGTGTTCTCCATGGTGGTGTGTGTTCTCCATGGTGGTGTGTGTTCACTATGGTGGTATGTGTTCACTATGGTGGTGTGTGTTCTCCATGGTGGTGTGTGTTCACTATAGTGGTGTGTGTTCACTATGGTGGTGTATGTTCACTATGGTGGTGTGTGTTCACTATGGTGGTGTGTGTTCACTATAGTGGTGTGTGTTCACTATGGTGGTGTGTGTTCTATGGTGGTGTGTGTTCTATAGTGGTGTGTGTTCTATGGTGGTATGTGTTCTCTATGGTGGTGTGTGTTCTCCATGGTGGTGTGTGTTCTCTATGGTGGTGTGTGTTCTCCATGGTGGTGTGTGTTCTCTATGGTGGTGTGTGTTCTCCATGGTGGTGTGTGTTCTATAGTGGTGTGTGTTCTATGGTGGTGTGTGTTCTATAGTGGTATGTGTTCTCTATGGTGGTGTGTGTTCTATAGCTGTGTGTGTTCTATAGTGGTGTGTGTTCTATGGTGGTGTGTGTTCTATGGTGGTATGTGTTCTCTATGGTGGTGTGTGTTCTCTATGGTGGTGTGTGTTCTATAGTGGTGTGTGTTCTATGGTGGTGTGTGTTCTATGGTGGTGTGTGTTCTATAGTGGTGTGTGTTCTATAGCTGTGTGTGTTCTATAGTGGTGTGTGTTCTATAGTGGTGTGTGTTCTATGGTGGTATGTGTTCTCTATGGTGGTGTGTGTTCTATAGTGGTGTGTGTTCTATAGCTGTGTGTGTTCTATAGTGGTGTGTGTTCTATAGTGGTGTGTGTTCTATAGTGGTGTGTGTTCTATGGTGGTATGTGTTCTCCATGGTGGTGTGTGTTCTATGGTGGTGTGTGTTCTATAGTTGTGTGTGTTCTATGGTGGTGTGTGTTCTATGGTGGTGTGTGTTCTATGGTGGTGTGTGTTCTATGGTGGTGTGTGTTCTATGGTGGTGTGTGTTCTATGGTGGTATGTGTTCTCTATGGTGGTGTGTGTTCTCTATGGTGGTGTGTGTTCTCCATGGTGGTGTGTGTTCTCTATGGTGGTGTGTGTTCACTATGGTGGTTTGTGTTCTCCATGGTGGTGTGTGTTCTCTATGGTGGTGTGTGTTCTATATGGTGGTGTGTGTTCTATGGTGGTGTGTGTTCTCTATGGTGGTGTGTGTTCTCCATGGTGGTGTGTGTTCTATGGTGGTGTGTGTTCTCTATGGTGGTGTGTGTTCTATGGTGGTGTGTGTTCTCTATGGTGGTGTGTGTTCTCCATGGTGGTGTGTGTTCTCTATGGTGGTGTGTGTTCTATATGGTGGTGTGTGTTCTATGGTGGTGTGTGTTCTCTATGGTGGTGTGTGTTCTCCATGGTGGTGTGTGTTCTCTATGGTGGTGTGTGTTCTATATGGTGGTGTGTGTTCTATGGTGGTGTGTGTTCTCTATGGTGGTGTGTGTTATCCATGGTGGTGTGTGTTCTCTATGGTGGTGTGTCCAGCTGAATGGAAGAAGCTCAGTCATGGTGCTGGGGGCATTGAGGCTCTGCTTAGACTGGAGGGGGGACTGCTGCCCTCCTACTGGCCCTTCAACTCCACTTCCAGCTCTTTCTGGTCTCCCATCCAAGGCCGAACCAGGTTCAACCCGACCGAGCATCAGAGGCAAGTCAAGCCAGCAGCGGGGATGCAGGGTGGCATATCAGCTACAGGTGAGGATAAGGAACACTGTCTTGAACTGTTTATTCTACCATGCTGGTAAAGTACCACTCTGCCTCAGCAGCGATTAGCACACTTCCTGTGATGATGATGATGATGATGATGACACAGAGTGATACAAGAACAAAAGGGCCTTTATTTATTAGGGTCTGGATGTCAGTTTGACGCCCGCTGCTCTCCTGCACAGTCTTGGCGACTCCATTGGGACTTCATCATGACTCCCTCCCTTATCTGCTGCTGCGGGGCCTGTCTGCTTTCTAATCACCAGGGCTACGAAAGGTCAGTGTGCAAGTAAATGACCTTCTTCGTATTTCATGATCACGTCCTCTTGGTTGGAGTGTCAGGAAGCCTTATACACTTCATTTGATGAATCACAAGATGAAAACAACTTACTCCTAGTATTCTATTGGCTTCTAGTTTGCTCTCCATTTCTCTGTAGATCACACAAATTAGATTGTCTTGGTCAAAGTCGGCCTGGTAGCGTTGAGATATCTCGCGTTTCACATCTTGAATGAAACGTTTCTTTTATTATCCTGGATTGCAGAATCAAGCACAGATGGTTGCACATTCTGCTCTTCCATTTGGAAATGAGTTTCTATCCACCTGTTTGTTTGAGTCTTTTCCCTGAGGAAATGAAAGCATAAGATCTAATAAAGAAACCATTCAGTTGGTTCATTGCAGAGGAATGGCCATTTCCAGCAACTTTATTTCATCATTGAGCAAATGCTACACTGTGCAACTCATAGCCTATTGCGGCTCTGTGTGTCTCAACAGGAAGTAGTACTGTACAACTCCTAGCCTATTGCGGCTCTGTGTGTCTCAACAGGAAGTAGTACTGTACAACTCCTAGCCTATTGCGGCTCTGTGTGTCTCAACAGGAAGTAGTGCTGTACAACTCCCAGCCTATTGCAGCTGTGTGTGTCTCAACAGGAAGTTATAATCAAATCAAATCAAATCAAATTGTATTGGTCACATACACATATTTAGCAGATGTTATTGCGGGTGTAGAGAAATGCTTGTGTTCCTAGCTCCAACAGTGCAATAATATCTAACAGTGCAGTAGTATCTAAACATGATTCACAACAATACACACAAATCTAAAAGTAAAAGAATGGAATTAAGAAATATATAAATATTAGATTGAGATTGGGCCTAGCCTATTATGGCTCTGTGTGTCTCAACAGGAAGTAGTACTGGATTGGGAGCAAAAACGAATCACATTGTCAGAATAAATCAACCATTTATTGGTTCAAGCTCCCCAGTGGGTGGGCCTGGCTGCCAAGTGGGTGGGCCTATGCCCTCCAAGGCCCACCCATGGCTGCACCCCTGCCCAGTCATGTGAAATCCATATATTAGGGCCTAATGAATTTATTTCAATTGACTTATTTCTTTATATGAACTATAACTTGAAATTGTTGCATAGTGTGTTTACATTTTTGTTCACGTATATTGCTTGTGACTGCTGTGAACAGGTGCATTCAACACCAGTATCATGTGTACAACTCTTCCAAGGGAAGCAGTCAGAACACATGATATCATCAGATATGTACAGTCAGAACACATGATATCATCAGAGACTTACAGTCAGAACACATGATATCATCAGAGACCTATAGTCAGAACATATGATATCATCAGATATGTACAGTCAGAACACATGATATCATCAGAGACTTACAGTCAGAACACATGATATCATCAGATATGTACAGTCAGAACACATGATATCATCAGAGACTTACAGTCAGAACACATGATATCATCAGATATGTACAGTCAGAACACATGATATCATCAGAGACCTATAGTCAGAACACATGATATCATCAGAGACCTATAGTCAGAACACATGATATCATCAGAGACCTATAGTCAGAACACATGATATCATCAGAGACTTACAGTCAGAACACATGATATCATCAGAGACCTATAGTCAGAACACATGATATCATCAGAGACCTATAGTCAGAACACATGATATCATCATAGACATACAGTCAGAACACATGATATCATCAGACTTACAGTCAGAACACATGATATCATCAGAGACTTACAGTCAGAACACATATCATCAGAGATTTACAGTCAGAACACATGTCATCAGAGACTTACAGTCAGAACACATATCATCAGATACATACAGTCAGAACACATGATATCATCGTAGACTTATAGTCAAAACACATTACATCAGAGACATACAGTCAGAACACATGATATCATCAGATACATACAGTCAGAACACATGATATCATCGGAGACTTATAGTCAAAACACATTACATCAGAGACATACAGTCAGAACACATGATATCATCAGATACATACAGTCAGAACACATGATATCATCAGATACATACAGTCAGAACACATGATATCATCAGAGACTTACAGTCAGAACACATTATATCATCAGAGACGTACAGTCAGAGGTCACATGTTTATGAAAGCAGATTTACTCGTTGGGGTGTTTCTCTTTGATGAACAGAATGGGACGCGTGGTAATTAAAAGACTCATTAATCTCATCGTACTCCAGGAGGAAATGGAGATCCAAGATACTCTATCACCAGCTAAGCTCCTCTCAAGTCATGTGACAGACTGAAGGTGAGTCAGAGGGCCTTTGTCATTGACTCTCAGTGTAGGATACCAATGTTCTAATACAGTAGACTTCTGAAGAGGACACGTTAGATAAGTAAGAACGGAAGTTTAAGTCACAACACATTCATATAAATCCTTTTTATTTGCTTTGAATACCGGCATAATGATGTTTGAAATGTGACTTGAAATCCAACAATTAACAACAGACTTGAGCTAATTCCATTTCTAATCTATTTTAAGACACATGAGTTTCCCCCCAAAGTTTATTTGAGAGCATCATATTCCGGTAAATCTAATCCTCTAAATGTATATATTCCGGATGTCAGGGGCAGACTTCGCCGAGCAGCACGTAACTGAAATGAATTGATATCGTCACTGCCTGGATCAGGATGAGGTGAGTTTACGTTGAAATGACATTCACTCTCATTAGTTCCAGCCCTAGTCTGTACATTGCCATCAGAGTAATGGTGTTCATCTTCTATTTAGGCAACAACAACAAAAAATAATGGATTAGCTGATTAGGCGTGAAATGGCATTATCTCCCTCAATGTGAACTTAATAGCGGCGGCCATTTTAGGATAGATCACGCTTGAGTAACACCCCATGGATCTGTCAATCAACCCTCTTATTACTCTGTGACTGTGTGCCTCTCCTGGGGGGTTGATAATCACACTGTTATTATATGAGTCTGATAAATGCTCTTAGCACTCACCATAGCGATGAACAGAGCAGCTCCCTAAATGGAGAACGGAGAAGAGCGGGGAAGAGAGGGGGAAGTACTGGACACCGTATAGAAGGATGTTCTTGTAAAATAATTGACGGGAAGGAAATTGAAGTGAGTAAGAAAGAAAGAGAATGTTTCATCCGACTAGTTTGTTCAGTACACTACTTCCAACAACGCACTTACACACAGACAAGCACATGCGCTCAAAAATGTGCACACACACACACACACACACACACAGTCAGCTTGCCTTACCTAATTCCTTTCCCTTTGCATCAAGGCAGGCCACTAAGTACATCACAATTCCCCCTTTCAAATAATGTGCCTCTTTCCCTTCCAATGACTTTCATGACTTCAGTCATTAAAGTTCAGTGCGTTATCTCAACAAAAGACAGGCAATATGGGAAGGCCTAGGCTTTCATAGTGAATAGCAAAGTTCTTTCATGTTATAGTTTCCTTCAGCTTGCTTTCTCTGGTGATTTTAGGTTGAATCCTGCTATTTCATTTACATTGAGATGTAAGTATCTCAAAATTATTTAATATTGGTCCATTTCCTACTACAGGTGTAGGATCTTAATTTGATCATTCTTTTGTCGCTGATAATTTTTCTGCACTGCAGGCTATGCAGATGAGCTTCGTGATTTGCAGAAATTCACAGAAAATCCACACCAAAACACGGTTATATTAACAGTATTGCACTTTTCATGTAGCCTACTTTTGACCAGCTAATAGCCTAACCACCGATCAAGCAACATTATGGACTAAATGTTCAAATCCGGTTGCTGCTGGATTATTTTGCTGTGACACTATGGGGTCAAATTAAGATCCTACACCTGTACTTTAAATGTTCATGTCAAAACAATCATATCTTCCCTTTGCTAGTTCTAAATGGGGATGATTTTTTTATATTCACCAGGCAAGGAAATGGCATCAATCAAGGCCTCTATTCTTCTGTAGATGTCTTCTATCAGAGCTGATTTATTCCACAATAAAATCTTTGCCAAAAGGGTTCAGTGCTGTTAGCACTGGATGTTTAGTCATCCAACCAGGTCATGAATTTCAGAGCCTTGGCCACCATTTGATTAGCATGTAGATGAACATGCGTGCCGTCTCTCTCTATTCCCCTCGACATCATCACGTCTCAGACGTGATAAAAACCTAATCATGCCAAAAGCCCGGCGAGGCCATTTCGCAATCTTCTAGCAGTAAGCGCCTGGCTCGATAATTAAAGGGATTTAGAGAGAGAGAGGGGGGGGACAGAGAAAGAGAGAGGGGGGGGGGGGCAGAGAGAGAGAGAGAGAAAGAGAGAGGGGGGGGGGCAGAGAGAGAGAGAGAGAGGGGGGGCAGAGAGAGAGAGGGGGGGGGACAGAGAAAGAGAGAGGGGGGGGGGCAGAGAGAGAGAGAGAGAGAGAGGGGGGGGGACAGAGAGAGAGAGAGAGCCACGAGAGGGTCCCTGAGCATCCAGACGTAGCCTGTCGTACCAGACAAGGAGAGACAATGGCCATCATATTGTTGATTTGACAGGGGAAAAAATTACATTTCCATTTCCAAGTGAAGTGTCCATAGAGTAAAAAGGGGATTATTTATCGCCATGGGAGAGACAAGGAGAGAGAGGGCCTTCGACAATGGCAGGGTTTTCTGTCCTTCATCGCATGCATCCCCTCTTCAGATAGACAGAGGGAGGGTGCAGGGTTTGAATACATTTTTGAGTTTGTTTACTGTGGGGGAGGTATTCATAAATATGTATCTAGATTCACTCTAGATTTGTGTTTTCCTTTCTACTAGCGGGGCACGCATATGTCATGAATAAATAAAAAATGCAATACTGTGAAGAAATGGAAATATATTGTGAGAAAAATGTTCCATACTGCACAGGGATGTAGAGAAGCATTTTTAAAACTTTGTATTTTTAAAATGTTGTATTTGTTGACCACCATTCTCCACCTCCCACTCTCATTCTCTACATGCTCACACACACAACATCTCCAACAATGATACATTTTCACTTTATTACAGTATTAGCCATTGTGTAGATTAGGTGGAGAGTGTCTGAAGATACATGCTAAACGCTAAATGGTTCCTTTGTGAGTAGCCTAGCAAGATATCAGGAAGGAAATGAAGAGCTTGCGTGTCATTTCCTGCCAAGTATTGGAAATACGTAGAATGATTCATACAATTCGGCTGGTTCACAGATCTTTTTCAACATCGACAGCATGTCATTATTCAGCATGACACACACAGCCACGTGTAGATGAACTGAACACCAAGCATGTGAAGAGCTTATTTACAAAACGCTGTATCCAGCAATCACATTTGTGTTTTTACACCAGAAATTATTGCTTTTGGGTACCTTCATGTGTGTGTCAAATATTACTGTTCTCAGATTTTTTTTGTTCATAGATTGTAGGTGTGTATTAAAATGTTTGTATACTGTATATTTGATAAAAGTCTATGTCGTTGTCTCACCTAGCTATCTTCAGATGAATGCACTAACTTTAAGTCGCTCTGAATAAGAAACAACAACAAAAATATGTCAATGAAAATGTTTTACATACAGATCTTAAATTACTGTACTGATGCAATAAAAAAAAAGATAAATATATTGACGTAACAAATGTATCATTTGTACAGTTCTTTATTAAACATTTAGTTATTTGTTACATTTGATTGTAAAACCTGACAGTACTATTTATAATCTCTGAGAGTGAGAGGGATATATAGAGGTTTGCAAAAAACACGATTATTTGTCTCTCTGAAAGAAAACCATCAAGTGATACATGTCAAGCAAACACATGTCTGTCACTGAACAAGCCTGTGCCATCATTAGAATGTGAAGAAAAAAAATCTCTTTCAGAAATTCTTTAAACAATAAAAGCTCATTTACCAACGTTTCTGAAAATAGATATATTACGATTTAGAAAGAAACTCTTCATGTTGCAACCCTGTATCACAGATTATAGTGAAAAAGACACGAATTGCTTATTGGAAATTTGTGACAGACACACAAAAAAAAAAAGTTTTTCATGTGCAGTACACGATTTTGTATACAGTGCATTTCAATCACAGATAAAGACAGTAGGTGACTAAAGACAGATGCGATAGGAGGGAGGCTGGTAGGGGAGGATGGGTACAGTAGGTGTATAACGCAAACATCTAGGAACCCAAAGGTTTTGTGTTCAAATCTCATCATGGATAACTTTAGCATTTTCACTAATTACCTAGTTTGCAACTTCTTACCACTTTTGAGCTACTTTGCAATTACTTAGCATGTTTGCTATCCCTTCCCCTAATATTGTAACCTTTAGCTACCAAGCTAATGTTAACTAGCCCTAACCTTAACTCCTAAACCTAACCCTAACTATAACAACTAGCCTAGCTAACTTTATCCACTTAGCTAGCTTAGCTAACATTAGCCACAACAAACTGGAATTTGTGTAATGTAGACAAATGCATTATGAAGAAAGAAAATCGTGTGTATTACACAACGTAATGTCCTCATGAAAATCGTGTAATACACACCAAATGCGTCCTTATGAAAATGGTGTAATACACACGAAACGCGTTGTGATAAATCGTGTAATACACACAAATAAATTGACTTTTTTTTGTGTGCCTGTTACGAATTTCGAATAAGTCATTTGTGTCTATTTCACAATAAGCTGTGATAGTGTGTTGCATATATGCATGTATCAAATCAAATCCAATGTATTTGTCAATGACGAGGCTATAAACAAGGGGTTCCGGTACCGAGTCAATGTGCAGGGGTACAGGTTAGTCAAGGTCATTTGTAAAGTGACTATGCATAGATAATAAACAGCATGTAGCAGCAAGTGTGTATGACATGGCATACACACACACACACACACACACACACACACACACACACACACACACACACACACACACACACACACACACACACACACACACACACACACACACACACACACACACACACACACACACACACACACACACACACACACACACACACACACACACACACACACACACACACACACACACACACATACACACATACACACACAAAAAAAACTGTTTGAACAAATCACTTTAACGTATACCTAAATAATATATTGCCAGAGTTATCATTCACATGCACAACGAAATGGAAATATTTTATGAATAGAGCGTTAGATTGATGTTCAAACAGCATGGCTGTGTCTTCTCCTCCATGGGGTTAAAGCAGGTTTGTTCAGTCTTCTGACTTGAACCACACAACAAACCAACCCAAAGGCAGGGCTATCGATGCACAGGGGACCTTACAATCGGGACAGAGTCAATGTGCAAAGGCCTTCCTCAGACACCGCCTGGTATAGAGGTCCTGGATGGCAGGAAGCTTGGCCCCGGTGATGCACTGGGCTGTACGCACTACCCTCTGTAGTGCCTTGCGGTTGGAGGCCGAGCAGTTGCCATTCCAGGCAGTGATGCAACCCGTCAGGATGCTCTCGATGGTGCAGCTGGTCAGGTGACGTATAAAATGGGGACAAAGTCTATGGTCAGGGGACGTATCAACGGGAACAAAGTCTATGGTCAGGTGACGTATAAAATGGGGACAAAGTCTATGGTCAGGGGACGTATCAACGGGGACAAAGTCTATGGTCAGAGGACGTATCAACGGGAACAAAGTCTATGGTCAGGGGACGTATCAACGGGGACAAAGTCTATGGTCAGGGGACGTATCAACGGGAACAAAGTCTATGGTCAGGTGACGTATAAAATGGGGACAAAGTCTATGGTCAGGTGACGTATAAAATGGGGACAAAGTCTATGGTCAGGGGACGTATAAAATGGGGACAAAGTCTATGGTCAGGTGACGTATAAAATGGGGACAAAGTCTATGGTCAGAGGACGTATCAACGGGAACAAAGTCTATGGTCAGGTGACGTATAAAATGGGGACAAAGTCTATGGTCAGGGGACGTATCAACGGGGACAAAGTCTATGGTCAGAGGACGTATCAACGGGAACAAAGTCTATGGTCAGGGGACGTATCAACGGGGACAAAGTCTATGGTCAGGGGACGTATCAACGGGAACAAAGTCTATGGTCAGGTGACGTATAAAATGGGGACAAAGTCTATGGTCAGGTGACGTATAAAATGGGGACAAAGTCTATGGTCAGGGGACGTATAAAATGGGGACAAAGTCTATGGTCAGGTGACGTATAAAATGGGGACAAAGTCTATGGTCAGAGGACGTATCAACGGGGACAAAGTCTATGGTCAGGGGACGTATCAACGGGGACAAAGTCTATGGTCAGGGGATGTATAAAATGGGGACAAAGTCTATGGTCAGAGGACGTATCAACGGGGACAAAGTCTATGGTCAGGGGACGTATCAATGGGGACAAAGTCTATGGTCAGGTGACGTATAAAATGGGGACAAAGTCTATGGTCAGAGGACGTATCAACGGGGACAAAGTCTATGGTCAGGGGACGTATCAATGGGGACAAAGTCTATGGTCAGGGGACGTATCAACGGGGACAAAGTCTACGGTCAGGGGACGTATCAACGGGGACAAAGTCCATGTTGTGAGCGTGCTACGCTTTAGTTAGCGACTCAACGTTTTAGTGAGGGTTGAGGGGAGGTACCGGGGGATCTCTCTTTGTATTAGAGATGCACGCCTCTCTTCTCCTGGAACAAAACACCAGCTGATTGCTCAGAGGCAGACCAACTCCCTGAGAGGAACTCAATTATTGACTTTGCTAAGTCAACCTTTAATGTACAAATCACTGTACAAACTCTGTCCTTGTCACGGCCCACAGTCAATGACAGAAGGCATTCGGCTCACAGTCAAGCACACATTAATTCCTCTCAATCTTCACACTCAATTTAGTGGTGAATGTTCCTGCCAATATGGCTGAGCCTGAACATTAGGAGCAGTAAATTATACAAACAGCACCTGATTAGTGCGCTGTGCTTCGATGAAGTGAACCAAGGAATGTGGCAGCTGTTGTAGAGGTTGGGGGAAATGAGAACCCAGGAATGTGGCAGCTGTTGGAGGGGTTGGGGGAAATGAGAACCCAGGAATGTGGCAGCTGTTGTAGGGGTTGGGGGAAATGAGAACCCAGGAATGTGGCAGCTGTTGTAGAGGTTGGGGGAAATGAGAACCCAGGAATGTGACAGCTATTGGAGGGGTTGGGGGAAATGAGAACCCAGGAATGTGGCAGCTGTTGTAGAGGTTGGGGGAAATGAGAACCCAGGAATGTGCCAGCTGTTGTAGAGGTTGGGGGAAATGAGAACCCAGGAATGTGGCAGCTGTTGGAGGGGTTGGGGGAAATGAGAACCCAGGAATGTGGCAGCTGTTGTAGAGGTTGGGGGAAATGAGAACCCAGGAATGTGGCAGCTGTTGGAGGGGTTGGGGGAAATGAGAACCCAGGAATGTGGCAGCTGTTGGAGGGGTTGGGGGAAATGAGAACCCAGGAATGTGGCAGCTGTTGTAGAGATTGGGGGAAATGAGAACGCAGGAATGTGACAGCTATTGGAGGGGTTGGGGGAAATGAGAACCCAGGAATGTGGCAGCTATTGGAGGGGTTGGGGGAAATGAGAACGCAGGAATGTGACAGCTATTGGAGGGGTTGGGGGAAATGAGAACCCAGGAATGTGGCAGCTATTGTAGGGGTTGGGGGAAATGAGAACCCAGGAATGTGGCAGCTATTGGAGGGGTTGGGGGAAATGAGAACCCAGGAATGTGGCAGCTGTTGTAGGGGTTGGGGGAAATGAGAACCCAGGAATGTGGCAGCTATTGGAGGGGTTGGGGGAAATGAGAACCCAGGAATGTGGCAGCTATTGTAGGGGTTGGGGGAAATGAGAACCCAGGAATGTGGCAGCTATTGGAGGGGTTGGGGGAAATGAGAGGGCAAATGCAATCGTGTCCTTACATATGTGTTCAGTGGAGAACTTTAAACTTGGCTTATGAAGATCGGCAATAAGAATAGCTGTCAATTTTCATCTTTGACCCCTGACTGCCTTCCTGTCTGTCTAACGGATGGCCAGCTCTCCTGAAAACTAGTGGGAGGTGAGGCCGGTGTGTTCAGATCAGAACAAGGGGCAGACCGTGACATCACATGGTGGAGATCTCACCCCTGACTCATAGTGAATCTATCATTAGTCAATTCCGGACAGTGTCAAATCTGGATGGTTAATCAGTTCTACATTAAACCCAGCAACATTGTGTGACACAGCTGAACTTGACTCATAAACGCACCAATCACCCAGAGACGTTGTGGATGTATGCAACAGTTAATATGACATTCTGTACAACCCCTCCAATCTGATCACCTTTTTACTATTCTTTTAGTAGCAGGCATTTTGATGTCCAGTTTTTCAACATCAGTGCAGATGAAGGAAATATGCCACTTTAGACTCTGTTTAACTTATGGCTTTGTTAAGACTGGTTTCAGTGTTTTCACATCTCCAATTACATGTCTGATATTTTTCCTGAGGTCCAAACAGCCAAAAAGCAAATGGAATCGGATATTTTTTCATCCGATTTGAATCACATTCATAGGTGATTTGAAATCATACACAAATCTGATACCTGGCCACGCGACTTGCATTCAACAGCGCTCATGTGATGCACATTATCCATGTTGCAAAAAGAGGGACCGTGAGCTTTCTGATAGGGTCAGTGCAGCTACAGTGCCACCGCATGGAGATACTGGGAACCTCCTGTAACACGGAGAACCACCCCTGGATGTGAGTCAATCCTCATTCAACTCCATCTCATACAGAGTGGGATTGCAGTCGTACATATAAATGTGACATACTGTGTATGGGTTTTTCTACTTATTTATGTCAATGTCCATCCATTCAATAAAAAGTATTGGAAAGCAGTCAACTCTATTGCAGCCTGTTTGGTAGAGATGGTAGTATTGATCACTGCCAATAATGATTGAGTATCAGGACCATGCTGCCTTTACCTCTCACCGTTAGAGGACGGGAAAAACCAAGGCGACGTGGCTAGTGTGCAAACCAATATTACATTTTTGAATTTGTAAAAATTAAGGTTACGGTTAGGGTTTAGGATGTCATAAGGTGAATGCACCAATTTGTAAGTCGCTCTGGATAAGAGCGTCTGCTAAATGACTTAAATGTAAATGTAAATGTAGGTAAGGGTAAGACATCGATTTTGGCTAGTCGGGCTGTGAATGGGATGCTGGTCAGAAATGTCCCCTTAGTCTCTCCATAAGAGGACACATGATAGGCTACTAGAATTCCCCCCATTTAACTGTACCATTGGCGTCCATCGCAATACATCCTAGCCAGTAGCGGTGCGTCAAACCACTGGGGAAGTCAATGTGGTCCTCCTCTCTTTCATGTTGATGAAATGGTCTATCACTCTGTCATACGGTACAATGTTTTATTTTTTGTTGTCCGAGGCCATCTGGCTAAAATGCTTGATTGCAAGTCTAACTTCTATTCATGGGCAGCGTTAGCTAGTTAACATTAGCCTTCAACATCTAGCTACCTCTCAAGCCAGGGGCACAATAACCTATGAATTAATGGTTGGATCAGAATCACCATTATAATCATTGGCCAGTACGGAGAATTAAGTTCAAATCCAAATAATTTATGAAAGGGACAATTTTAGCTAGCTACCTATCTAGCCACCGGAGGATAACAATACAACGAGGGTGTGTTCGTAAATTCAATCTGGAGTGCCAGAGTGTGCTCTAGGCGTTCGTAAATTCAGAGCGGTCGTCAGATTGTCCATTCATAAATTCAGAGCGTTTCGGCTCTTGGAGCATTCAGAGCACACACTGGACGCTCTGACCGAGGATTAGGGTTGATCCGAGCGTTCTGACCTCACAACAGCAGTCAAGCACCCAAGCTAACTGGCTAACGTTGGCTAGCTACTTCCAGACACAAATGAGAGAACATCTCACTCTGACCAATTTACTCGCCCTAGCAGAGCTGGTACGGCTGTTTTCATGTTATCGAGAGCGTTGGTGACTAACTGTGCTGCTGGCAACATTTTAAATATGCTTTTTTGCCGACGTTTACTGACACCGGTCGTATTCAACGGGTGTTGAGCATTCAGTTATTCTGCGCTCTGGCACACTCAAACGAGAGTACTCTGAAATCGGAGTAGATAGCCAGAGTGAATTTACGAACGCACCACGAGATGCAACAATTCAAATAGTTTCTGTTGATGATGTATGCTCTCAAAGCGATTTGATAGGAGAGACGCTAAATCCAAATTGGCCTCCCAAGGCAATAATTTTTTTCCGGCAGGACCATTCACAGTTGAGCTCGCTCAGTTTAGCTCAATGCTGATTGGCACATTTTTTAAAACTTTTTTTTGTCAAGTGAGGCCAAATGCTCGCTGGCTTCCCTTGCATTCAATGCTACGGGCAGCAACAATGTCATACTCGTTTGGACGAGACAGTTTATGATAGATGGTGATAGATGCTGTTTTACTCGCTCGAATGCTTTCTCCTGTGAGATACATTCAGCCTCTTGAGAATTAAAGGAAAATTATGAAACACAGAAAGACGAAAGATAAAATAATGTATGTTAATTGAAATGTTTTGGTACATTTTTGTGGGGGAAGCCTGGCTCCTCTTGGTGGCCATGAATAAAAGGCACTGATCCTAGCATACTATTTTAGTGGGGGGAAGCCTGGCTCCTCTTGGTGGCCATGAATAAAAGGCACTGATCCTAGCATACTATTTTAGTGGGGGAAGCCTGGCTTCTCTTGGTGGCCATGAATAAAAGGCACTGATCCTAGCATACTATTTTAGTGGGGGAAGCCTGGCTTCTCTTGGTGGCCATGAATAAAAGGCACTGATCCTAGCATACTATTTTAGTGGGGGAAGCCTGGCTCCTCTTGGTGGCCATGAATAAAAGGCACTGATCCTAGCATACTATTTTAGTGGGGGGAAGCCTGGCTCCTCTTGGTGGCCATGAATAAAAGGCACTGATCCTAGCATACTATTTTAGTGGGGGAAGCCTGGCTCCTCTTGGTGGCCATGAATAAAAGGCACTGATCCTAGCATACTATTTTAGTGGGGGAGGCCTGGCTCCTCTTGGTGGCCATGAATAAAAGGCACTGATCCTAGCATACTATTTTAGTGGGGGAAGCCTGGCTCCTCTTGGTGGCCATGAATAAAAGGCACTGATCCTAGCATACTATTTTAGTGGGGGAAGCCTGGCTCCTCTTGGTGGCCATGAATAAAAGGCACTGATCCTAGCATACTATTTTAGTGGGGGAAGCCTGGCTTCTCTTGGTGGCCATGAATAAAAGGCACTGATCCTAGCATACTATTTTAGTGGGGGAAGCCTGGCTTCTCTTGGTGGCCATGAATAAAAGGCACTGATCCTAGCATACTATTTTAGTGGGGGAAGCCTGGCTCCTCTTGGTGGCCATGAATAAAAGGCACTGATCCTAGCATACTATTTTAGTGGGGGGAAGCCTGGCTCCTCTTGGTGGCCATGAATAAAAGGCACTGATCCTAGCATACTATTTTAGTGGGGGAAGCCTGGCTCCTCTTGGTGGCCATGAATAAAAGGCACTGATCCTAGCATACTATTTTAGTGGGGGAGGCCTGGCTCCTCTTGGTGGCCATGAATAAAAGGCACTGATCCTAGCATACTATTTTAGTGGGGGAAGCCTGGCTCCTCTTGGTGGCCATGAATAAAAGGCACTGATCCTAGCATACTATTTTAGTGGGGGAAGCCTGGCTCCTCTTGGTGGCCATGAATAAAAGGCACTGATCCTAGCATACTATTTTAGTGGGGGAAGCCTGGCTCCTCTTGGTGGCCATGAATAAAAGGCACTGATCCTAGCATACTATTTTAGTGGGGGAAGCCTGGCTCCTCTTGGTGGCCATGAATAAAAGGCACTGATCCTAGCATACTATTTTAGTGGGGGAAGCCTGGCTCCTCTTGGTGAACATGAATAAAAGGCACTGATCCTAGCATACTATTTTAGTGGGGGAAGCCTGGCTCCTCTTGGTGGCCATGAATAAAAGGCACTGATCCTCGCATACTATTTTCGTGGGGGAAGCCTGGCTCCTCTTGGTGGCCATGAATAAAAGGCACTGATCCTAGCATACTATTTTATAGATTAAATCCGGAACGTTGAAGATCCGCTTTGTAAACCGATTGACATTTGAAGGTAATTTTCATTTAAAGGCAATTTCCAATTGAGCCGACATATGCAGTGTTTACCCTGAATGTAGTCTCCGCTAACTCAGGAACATTGCCTTTAAAATGTTCCAAACGGAAAAGGGGGGAGAGTAACATTGTTGTCTAAAGTTACATATTGTAAATGACATACATATGAGACCAAGAGTTGTTGGATTCATTTTGGGACTCAATCTGAGGCATTTTAATCAAAAGATCACATTGGTTCTCAAAATGGGGAGTAAAAAGTATTGAAAATAAATATTTATTTTGTACGGTAAAAAATAACGCTACACATGCTTTCCAGGAAGCAACGCAACAACAAACCGCAACAACAAACAACAGTTGCATCATACCAAAATATTGACATAAATACCAATAAATAATTGTAAACAATGATAAACAGTCAACAGGATAAAGAACAGCCTGTCTGCCACAGTCCTGCCTCCGAGCCAGGCAGTAGAGTAGGGGGCACTTCTGTAGAAGGGCATAGAGGAGTCACAGGGAGGTCACCCCTCCTTTTGCTTTGGGACACAGCGTCTCCTGAGAGGGCGGTCCTCACAACCTTCATGGCCACCCCTGGGTACTCCACCTCAGGCTCTCCAGGGTCTTCGGGAAGGAGGGGGACGACCCTCCCTCCTCTTCCTCTGTGATGTCAGAGAAGGAGGAGGGGCGTGTCTGCATCTGGAAGCGTGGTTCCCTGTGGCCCCGGCTGCAGAGCCGGACACCAGGGACCACAGGCTGAGGGAACACCTCCATCGCCAACGGCAACAGATGGTCGGGCAGCGTGTCCATTCTGGTGGCCATTGCACTCAAGGGGCTGCGAGGCCGGGGAGAGAAAGATCCGGTATGGAGTTGAAAAGGTCTGGAAAATGAGTGAAGGTGATGGAGGAAATCTGGAGGGCTATGAGCTCAATCTGAGCTCTGACAGTAAGTAAACTATGAAGCCAGGAATAATGCTATCGACTTATCTCTCTAATAAACAGCCATTTCAAAATCCCCAGGTCCGGGTTATTCCTATCTGTACTGTTATATCTACATGTTTACCTCCATCTGTCCGGGTTGCTGCTCCTGATAACAGTGTCTGGTGGGAGGAGCAGAGCTTGATCTCTTCCTCAGTGCCACTACTCCCTCTGGAACTCCTCTCAGTAGCTGTGAGTGTCTGTGGGAGCTGTTAGCTGTTTGACTCTCAGCTCCACCCGTGGTTATATAGGTCCCTCCCAGCCAACCACCCACTCCTGCTGACTACCCTCTTCCTCCAGTGCCAGGCACCCCCTTCCCTCCCTCCCTCCCTCCCCCCCTCGCTCCCTCCTTTTCAGCAGCGTCACAGTTCCGGCTTCCATAACAATCCCCCGGAATCAGCCCCCAGAAATAAACATGGAAAAGAGTCAGAGGGTAGGGGTGACAGCAGGAGAAAGACAAAAAAGGAGAGAGAGAGAGAGAGAGAGAGAGAGACACAGAAAAAGAGAGAGAGAGAGACATAGACACAGAGAGAGAGAGAGAGAGAGAGAGAGAGAGACACAAACACAGAAAGAGAGACACACACAAACAGACAGAAAGAGACACACACACACAGAGAAAGAGACACAAAGAGACCACAAAAAAGTGGTTAGAAATTTGAGCTAGTAACCATTAGATAGCCTAGTGGTTGAAGAGTTGGGCCAGTAACCAGCAGGTAGTCTAGTGGTTGAAGAGTTGAGCCAGTAACCAGTAGGTAGTCTAGTGGTTGAAGAGTTGAGCCAGTAACCAGTAGGTAGTCTAGTGGTTAGAGAGTTGGGCCAGTAACCAGCAGGTAGTCTAGTGGATAGAGTGTTGAGCCAGTAACCAGCAGGTAGTCTAGTGGTTAGAGTGTTGGGCCAGTAACCAGTAGGTAGTCTAGTGGTTAGAGTGTTGGGCATGTAAACAGCAGGTAGTCTAGTGGTTAGAGAGTTGAGCCAGTAACCAGTAGGTAGTCTAGTGGTTAGAGTGTTAGGCAAGTAACCAGTAGGTAGTCTAGTGGTTAGAGAGTTGGGCCAGTAACCAGTAGGTAGTCTAGTGGTTAGAGAGTTGAGCCAGTAGGTAGTCTAGTGGTTAGAGTGTTGAGCCAGTAACCAGTAGGTAGTCTAGTGGTTAGAGAGTTGAGCCAGTAACCAGTAGGTAGTCTAGTGGTTAGAGTGTTGGGCAAGTAACCAGTAGGTAGTCTAGTGGTTAGAGAGTTGGGCCAGTAACCAGTAGGTAGTCTAGTGGTTAGAGTGTTGGGCCAGTAACTAGTAGGTAGCCTAGTGGTTAGATAGTTGAGCTAGTAGGTAGTCTAGTGGTTAGGGTGTTGAGCCAGTAACCAGTAAGTAGTCTAGTGGTTAGAGAGTTGAGCCTGTAACCAGTAGGTAGTCTAGTGGTTAGAGTGTTGAGCCTGTAACCAGTAGGTAGTCTAGTGGTTAGAGTTTTGAGCCAGTAACCAGTAGGTAGTCGAGTGGTTAGTTTGTTGAGCCAGTAACCAGCAGATAGTCTAGTGGTTAGAGTGTTGAGCCAGTAACCAGTAGGTAGTCTAGTGGTTAGAGTGTTGAGCCTGTAACCAGTAGGTAGTCTAGTGGTTAGAGTGTTGAGCCAGTAACTATTAGGTAGTCTAGTGGTTAGAGAGTTGAGCCAGTAACCAGTAGGTAGTCTAGTGGTTAGAGTGTTGAGCCTGTAACCAGTAGGTAGTCGAGTGGTTAGTTTGTTGAGCCAGTAACCAGCAGGTAGTCTAGTGGTTAGAGCATTGAGCCTGTAACCATTAGGTAGTCTAGTGGTTAGAGTGTTGAGCCAGTAACCAGTAGGTAGTCTAGTGGTTAGAGTGTTGGGCAAGTAACCAGTAGGTCGTCTAGTGGTTAGAGTGTTGAGCCAGTAGGTAGTCTAGTGGTTAGAGAATTGAGGCAGTAACCAGTAGGTAGTCTAGTGGTTAGAGTGTTGAGCCTGTAACCAGTAGGTAGTCTAGTGGTTAGAGTGTTGAGCCAGTAACCAGTAGGTAGTCTAGTGGTTAGAGAGTTGAGCCAGTAACCAGTAGGTCGTCTAGTGGTTAGAGTGTTGAGCCAGTAACCAGTAGGTAGTCTAGTGGTTAGAGTGTTGAGCCAGTAACCAGTAGGTAGTCTAGTGGTTAGAGAGTTGAGCCAGTAACCAGTAGGTCGTCTAGTGGTTAGAGTGTTGAGCCAGTAACCAGTAGGTAGTCTAGTGGTTAGAGTGTTGAGCCAGTAACCAGTAGGTCGTCTAGTGGTTAGAGTGTTGAGCCTGTAACCAGTAGGTAGTCTAGTGGTTAGAGTGTTGAGCCTGTAACCAGTAGGTAGTCTAGTGGTTAGAGTGTTGAGCCTGTAGGTAGTCTAGTGGTTAGAGAATTGAGCCAGTAACCAGTAGGTCGTCTAGTGGTTAGAGTGTTGGGCCAGTAACCAGTAGGTAGTCTAGTGGTTAGAGAGTTGAGCCTGTAACCAGTAGGGAGTCTAGTGGTTAGAGTATTGAGCCAGTAACCAGTAGGTAGTCTAGTGGTTAGAGTGTTGAGCCAGTAACCAGCAGGTAGTCTAGTGGTTAGAGTGTTGAGCCAGTAACCAGTAGGTAGTCTAGTGGTTAGAGTGTTGAACCAGTAACCAGTAGGTAGTCTAGTGGTTAGAGTGTTGAACCAGTAGGTAGTCTAGTGGTTAGAGTGTTGAGCCTGTAACCAGTAGGTAGTCTAGTGGTTAGAGTGTTGAGCCAGTAACCAGTAGGTAGTCTAGTGGTTAGAGAGTTGAGCCAGTAACCAGTAGGTCGTCTAGTGGTTAGAGTGTTGAGCCAGTAACCAGTAGGTAGTCTAGTGGTTAGAGTGTTGAGCCTGTAACCAGTAGGTAGTCTAGTGGTTAGAGTGTTGAGCCTGTAACCAGTAGGGCATCTAGTGGTTAAAGTGTTGAGCCAGTAGGTAGTCTAGTGGTTAGAGAATTGAGCCAGTAACCAGTAGGTCGTCTAGTGGTTAGAGTGTTGGGCCAGTAACCAGTAGGTAGTCTAGTGGTTAGAGAGTTGAGCCTGTAACCAGTAGGGAGTCTAGTGGTTAGAGTATTGAGCCAGTAACCAGTAGGTAGTCTAGTGGTTAGAGTGTTGAGCCAGTAACCAGCAGGTAGTCTAGTGGTTAGAGTGTTGAACCAGTAGGTAGTCTGGTGGTTAGAGTGTTGAGCCAGTAACCAGTAGGTAGTCTAGTGGTTAGAGTGTTGAGCCAGTAACCAGTAGGTAGTCTAGTGGTTAGAGAGTTGAGCCCGTAAATGGAAGGTTTCTGGTTCAAAAGCACAAGCTGACAAGGTGATTGTTTTTCCCGATGTGCCCTTGAGCAAGGCACTTTAACCCTCATTTGCTCCAGGGTATGACCCTGTAACACACCACACTGCACCTATCCGGTGAATGTGAAAATAAAATATAGATTTAGACTGGTAATTAAGAATGCAAAAAACAAGTACATCTCACACAACACACAGGCCTGTCTGATGTGTGGGCTGCTTTCCCAGTTATGACCCAGATGGCCTTAGGCATGTGTGTGTGTGTGTGTGTGTGTGTGTGTGTGTGTGTGTGTGTGTGTGTGTGTGTGTGTGTGTGTGTGTGTGTGTGTGTGTGTGTGTGTGTGTGTGTGTGTGTGTGTGTGTGTGTGTGTGTGTGTGTGTGTGTGTGTGTGTGTGTGTGTGTGTGTGTGTGTGTGTGTGTGTGTGTGTGTGTGTGTGTGTGTGTGTGTGTGTGTGTGTGTGTGTGTGTGTGCGCGCGCATAGTTCCCAGGTCTCCGACTGGGACAGCATAATCACATATGGACACGCAGAGTCTCAAGCTGCAGTCATGACATTGCAACTACACGTCATTCTTGTCATCGCTATAATTATTCCATATGTCACACTGTTGTGACTGCTGTATGAAGCTTCAGTTACAGTCCATAAGGAAAGCCCAGTCTCTGCTGTGTGGAGCGTCAGTTACAGTCCATAAGGAAAGCCCAGTCTCTGCTATGTAGAGTCAGTTACAGTCCATAAGGAAAGCCCAGTCTCTGCTGTATGGAGCTTCAGTTACAGTCCATAAGGAAAGCCCAGTCTCTGCTGTGTGGAGCGTCAGTTACAGTCCATAAGGAAAGCCCAGTCCCTGCTGTATGGAGCTTCAGTTACAGTCCATAATGAAAGCCCTTTCTCTGCTATATAGAGTCAGTTACAGTCCATAAGGAAAGCCCAGTCTCTGCTGTATGGAGCTTCAGTTACAGTCCATAAGGAAAGCCCAGTCTCTGCTGTATGGAGCGTCAGTTGCAGTCCATAAGGAAAGCCCAGTCTCTGCTATATGGAGCTTCAGTTACAGTCCATAAGGAAAGCCCAGTCTCTGCTGTATGGAGCGTCAGTTACAGTCCATAAGGAAAGCCCTTTCTCTGCTATATAGAGTCAGTTACAGTCCATAAGTAAAGCCCAGTCTCTGCTGTATGTATGGAGCTTCAGTTACAGTCCATAAGGAAAGCCCAGTCTCTGCTGTATGGAGCGTCAGTTACAGTCCATAAGGAAAGCCCAGTCTCTGCTATATGGAGCTTCAGTTACAGTCCATAAGGAAAGCCCAGTCCCTGCTGTATGGAGCGTCAGTTACAGTCCAGAAGGAAAGCCCAGTCTCTGCTATATGGAGCTTCAGTTACAGTCCATAAGGAAAGCCCAGTCCCTGCTGTATGGAGCGTCAGTTACAGTCCATAAGGAAAGCCCTTTCTCTGCTATATAGAGTCAGTTACAGTCCATAAGTAAAGCCCAGTCTCTGCTGTATGTATGGAGCTTCAGTTACAGTCCATAAGGAAAGCCCATATATATATATATATATCATATATCTTTTGACCTCACCCTCTCACCTTCCCCCCCTACTCACAAGGCAGGCAATACGCTTGACCTCATCTTTACTAGATGCTGTTCTTCCACTAATCTCATTGCAACTCCCCTCCAAGTCTCCGACCACTACCTTGTATCCTTTTCCCTCTCGCTCTCATCCAACACTTCCCACACTGCCCCTACTCGGATGGTATCGCGCCGTCCCAACCTTCGCTCTCTCTCCCCCGCTACTCTCTCCTCTTCCATCCTATCATCTCTTCCCTCTGCTCAAACCTTCTCCAACCTATCTCCTGATTCTGCCTCCTCAACCCTCCTCTCCTCCCTTTCTGCATCCTTTGACTCTCTATGTCCCCTATCCTCCAGGCCGGCTCGGTCCTCCCCTCCTGCTCCGTGGCTCGACGACTCATTGCGAGCTCACAGAACAGGGCTCCGGGCAGCCGAGCGGAAATGGAGGAAAACTCGCCTCCCTGCGGACCTGGCATCCTTTCACTCCCTCCTCTCTACATTCTCCTCTTCTGTCTCTGCTGCTAAAGCCAATTTCTACCACTCTAAATTCCAAGCATCTGCCTCTAACCCTAGGAAGCTCTTTGCCACCTTCTCCTCCCTCCTGAATCCTCCTCCCCCTCCTCCCCCCTCCTCCCTCTCTGCTGATGACTTCGTCAACCATTTTGAAAAGAAGGTCGACGACATCCGATCCTCGTTTGCTAAGTCAAACGACACCGCTGGTTCTGCTCACACTGCCCTACCCTGTGCTTTGTCCTCTTTCTCCCCTCTCTCTCCAGATGAAATCTTGCGTCTTGTGACGGCCGGCCGCCCAACAACCTGCCCGCTTGACCCTATCCCCTCCTCTCTTCTCCAGACCATTTCCGGAGACCTTCTCCCTTACCTCACCTCGCTCATCAACTCATCCTTGACCGCTGGCTACGTCCCTTCCGTCTTCAAGAGAGCGAGAGTTGCACCCCTTCTGAAAAAACCTACACTCGATCCCTCCGATGTCAACAACTACAGACCAGTATCCCTTCTTTCTTTTCTCTCCAAAACTCTTGAACGTGCCGTCCTTGGCCAGCTCTCCTGCTATCTCTCTCAGAATGACCTTCTTGATCCAAATCAGTCAGGTTTCAAGACTAGTCATTCAACTGAGACTGCTCTTCTCTGTGTCACGGAGGCGCTCCGCACTGCTAAAGCTAACTCTCTCTCCTCTGCTCTCATCCTTCTAGACCTATCGGCTGCCTTTGATACTGTGAACCATCAGATCCTCCTCTCCACCCTCTCCGAGCTGGGCATCTCCGGCGCGGCCCACGCTTGGATTGCGTCCTACCTGACAGGTCGCTCCTACCAGGTGGCTTGGCGAGAATCTGTCTCCGCACCACGTGCTCTCACCACTGGTGTCCCCCAGGGCTCTGTTCTAGGCCCTCTCCTATTCTCGCTATACACCAAGTCACTTGGCTCTGTCATATCCTCACATGGTCTCTCCTATCATTGCTATGCAGACGACACACAATTAATCTTCTCCTTTCCCCCCTCTGATAACCAGGTAGTGAATCGCATCTCTGCATGTCTGGCAGACATATCAGTGTGGATGACGGATCACCACCTCAAGCTGAACCTCGGCAAGACGGAGCTGCTCTTCCTCCCGGGGAAGGACTGCCCGTTCCATGATCTCGCCATCACGGTTGACAACTCCATTGTGTCCTCCTCCCAGAGTGCTAAGAACCTTGGCGTGATCCTGGACAACACCCTGTCGTTCTCAACTAACATCAAGGCGGTGACCCGTTCCTGTAGGTTCATGCTCTACAACATTCGCAGAGTACGACCCTGCCTCACGCAGGAAGCGGCGCAGGTCCTAATCCAGGCACTTGTCATCTCCCGTCTGGATTACTGCAACTCGCTGTTGGCTGGGCTCCCTGCCTGTGCCATTAAACCCCTACAACTCATCCAGAACGCCGCAGCCCGTCTGGTGTTCAACTTTCCCAAGTTCTCTCACGTCACCCCACTCCTCCGCTCTCTCCACTGGCTTCCAGTTGAAGCTCGCATCCGCTACAAGACCATGGTGCTTGCCTACGGAGCTGTGAGGGGAACGGCACCTCCGTACCTTCAGGCTCTGATCAGGCCCTACACCCAAACAAGGGCACTGCGTTCATCCACCTCTGGCCTGCTCGCCTCCCTACCTCTGAGGAAGTACAGTTCCCGCTCAGCCCAGTCAAAACTGTTCGCTGCTCTGGCACCCCAATGGTGGAACAAACTCCCTCACGACGCCAGGTCAGCGGAGTCAATCACCACCTTCCGGAGACACCTGAAACCCCACCTCTTTAAGGAATACCTAGGATAGGATAAAGTAATCCTTCTAACCCCCCCCCCCCCTTAAAAGAGTTAGATGCACTATTGTAAAGTGGTTGTTCCACTGGATATCATAAGGTGAATGCACCAATTTGTAAGTCGCTCTGGATAAGAGCGTCTGCTAAATGACTTAAATGTAAATGTAATATAGAGTCAGTTACAGTCCATAAGGAAAGCCCAGTCTCTGCTATATAGAGTCAGTTATAGTCCATAAGGAAAGCCCAGTCCCTGCTATATAGAGTCAGTTACAGTCCATAAGGAAAGCCCAGTCTCTGCTGTATGGAGCGTCAGTTACAGTCCATAAGGAAAGCCCAGTCCCTGCTATATAGAGTCAGTTATAGTCCATAAGAAAGCCCAGTCCCTGCTATATAGAGTCAGTTATAGTCCATAAGGAAAGCCCAGTCTCTGCTATATAGTCAGTTACAGTCCATAAGGAAAGCCCAGTCCCTGCTATATAGAGTCAGTTATAGTCCATAAGGAAAGCCCAGTCCCTGCTATATAGAGTCAGTTATAGTCCATAAGGAAAGCCCAGTCTCTGCTGTATGGAGCGTCAGTTACAGCCCATAAGGAAAGCCCAGTCCCTGCTATATAGAGTCAGTTATAGTCCATAAGAAAGCCCAGTCCCTGCTATATAGAGTCAGTTATAGTCCATAAGGAAAGCCCAGTCCCTGCTATATAGTCAGTTATAGTCCATAAGGAAAGCCCAGTCCCTGCTATATAGAGTCAGTTATAGTCCATAAGGAAAGCCCAGTCCCTGGAAGTGACAGATCAGATGATATCCACAGTGAACTCCCATCACCTCAAATCTCCACATCCATTTGAAGACTGTTGGGACTAGAGAGGAAGTGCTATTCAAAAACCACCACTTTTAAATTGAACAGAAGTAGGGCATTAAATCAGCAATCATCTCTTATGTTAAGACCACATACAGCGTTGCAGTGTTCTGATGCGAGCATGACAGACTGGGAACATACCAGATAGATGGTTGAACAGTGTTTTATTGAGGCGAGCATGACAAACTGGGAATATACACGAGCTCTCGACTAAACTGTACAATGTTAAAGACCTTGTTACTTAAATGCATCTAAAACAATCAAATGCAAAGCTTTCATTAACAACCAAACAGAAGACAATATTAATGTGTCACCTTGGTGAGCTCATGGAGTAAGATGACAGTGGCATTACGCTGTACAACCAAATGCTTAGAGTTCAAAAAACACACAGCGTGTGAAGCATGTTAAGAAACATCTGTTAACGGACCACTGACTGCTTGATAGAAAGTAACGAGAACAAGACAGTTGGACAAGACATTTGGTTCAACAGCAAATGGCCTGAACTGTTAAACAGCTTGTATCTACTTTTTGTTGTTGAGACACTGCCTTGATGACCAGAGAATGGCTTGTAAGTTGTGTCCCTTCTGTATTGAAGACCAGTCAGTTCAAACAAGAGCGGGCTAACTCAACCCATTCCCTAGTTTCTGGTGTTAACTTCCATACTGACATGCTAGCAGACACACAACCATCTAAACATCAATCCTCCAGTATTCAAAAAGGAACGGTTCCTGTTAACTCAGTCTCCTTATCCTCCCTTTTGTAGGTTCATTAATACATGATTTGTACACAACCTTTTCATTGTAAAGCAATCCAGGGAGAACATTTATTTTCCTGCCTTTTGCCAATTGAGAGTTTCAGAATGACTCAAATCCATTTCTTTCCATATTTGGTTTTTCTGAATTCAACACAACTCCAACAATAAAACATTTTGAAGGAATAAGTTGCAACTAGTATTGTTTATTGAAGTGGTAGGTCACAAGCGCAGCTCCTAATACCTGTCCACAATAACATTTAACAGTTTAATTTAACTTAGTGCATTATGTTTAAGTGCCTGGTCGATGTTTCGACTCCAGGAAGTCCCTCCATAGAAATGATTACCCAAGCCAGAGAACAGTAGACTAACTTGAACACACACTAGCAGTTTGCCAGCCCTGTCCTTGGTCCGTGAGGGGTATGCAAGAACGGAGCAGGTGGATTCCTGTTGGTCTCCTTTCTCGCCACACCTCCTTTGCCCTGATAGTATCTCTATCCCTGCTTCTGTTTCTTCAGGTAGCGTGAGCGCATCCCCAGGTGTAACCCCATGATGTAGCTGTTCAGGAGCCTGGCAGGGCACAGCACGGTGGTCAGCCAGCCCTGAGGAAACAAACACCATTATCAATCTGGTCTGGGAATCCATGCCTGTTATTTTCATCGTTAATGTCATAATTAGTTGGGTATTTACAGTCTAAATTCATTACTATTAACTTGCATCAAGATACTTGCCACTTGAATAGTTCTGCATTTGCAAAAGCATGAGCTTCAAGCAATGATCATTTGTGGCTAACTGTCAGGGAAGAATCCTCGTAAACTGATGAGGTAGAATCTGGTGTAACCTGACAAGTAGCTACTTGTTGAACCTTGTGATAAAAACGGTCATCCTGAAGCCTGGACAGTATTCTATCGTATGGTTAGCCCGTCCCTACCATGACTGCGTGAGGCAGGTAGCCGTTGGTCTGGCTCTGCAAGCCTGGACAGTATTCTATCGTATGGTTAGCCCGTCCCTACCATGACTGCGTGAGGCAGGTAGCCGTTGGTCTGGCTCTGCAGCCCCACCGTGTTCAGCTCAGCGGCCACATAGCGGTCAGGGTTGGGCTTGTCCAGTGTGGCCCGCCGGATCTTACTCAGCTTGGTGGCCACGAAGAACGGCAGGACACTCTGGGGAGGAGAAACGACTGTTACTCAAATTCACATGGATGTTCCCTCGCTGGTTTGAAAGCAAACTCCTCCGACAGCTAAATATGACCAAGCTTGTCCCCCGGGAGACAGGAACATTAATCAATACAATAAGGAAAATGTTTATATAAACAAAGAAATTCTCACATATTTTAAAATATGCATTAAGCTGTCTCTAATAGAATAAATGTGGCAAAAACAAATGTAGACATTAATACATGCATTTCTATATGTTGGGGGAGAGCCAAGATGGAGGCATGGTGGCTTCTACACAGAACCCCCTATCAGTCATCTAGTGGATATGCAAATCATTGGTTAAAACATGTCAGTCTTCAGTCTCACCTGGATGAGGATCCCTTTGCTCTTGTACTCAGCCTCCAGCCCGCGGGAGAAGAAGTCCACAAAAGCCTTGGAGGCAGAGTAGACCGTGAGGAGGGGACAAGGGTACATCCCACTGGCAGAAGAGATGTTGAGGATGGCTCCCTTTCTCCTGAAACGGGCGACACGCAATCTGATGTTGAGGGCTCAGAGACTACGCTGGCCCCTCAGGCCAGAGACTACGCTGGCCCCTCAGGCCAGAGACTACGCTGGCCCCTCAGGCCAGAGACTACGCTGGCCCCTCAGGCCAGAGACTACGCTGGCCCCTCAGGCCAGAGACTACGCTGACCCCTCAGCTCAGAGACTACGCTAACCCCTCAGCTCAGAGACAACACTACACCACATGAGCATGGAGACAACACTACACCACATGAGCATGGAGAGTATAAGAGTTTGGGAATAAGCATTACACTTTGGGAAGAGTGAGTGGGAGAATCTCTACTGACCAGAGCGGCTCTACTAGCCGACAACCATTCACTCCCTGAGAACCCCAGATCCCTTCACCACCGCCGCCCCTCCCTGAGAACCCCAGATCCCTTCACCACCGCCGTCCCTCCCTGAGAACCCCAGATCCCTTCACCACCGCCGTCCCTCCCCGGGAACCCCAGATCCCGTCACCACCGCCGCCCCTCCCCGGGAACCCCAGATCCCTTCACCACCGCCGTCCCTCCCTGAGAACCCTTCACCACCGCCGTCCCTCCCTGAGAACCCTTCACCACCGCCGTCCCTCCCTGAGAACCCTTCACCACCGCCGTCCCTCCCCGAGAACCCCAGATCCCTTCACCACCGCCGTCCCTCCCCGAGAACCCCAGATCCCTTCACCACCGCCGTCCCTCCCTGAGAACCCCAGATCCCTTCACCACCACCGCCGTCCCTCCCTGAGAACCCCAGATCCCTTCACCACCGCCGTCCCTCCCTGAGAACCCCAGATCCCTTCACCACCGCCGTCCCTCCCTGAGAACCCCAGATCCCTTCACCACCGCCGTCCCTCCCTGAGAACCCCAGATCCCTTCACCACCGCCGTCCCTCCCTGAGAACCCCAGATCCCTTCACCACCGCCATCCCTCCCTGAGAACCCCAGATACCGTCACACCCTCCACTTACCTCTCTACCATCCCAGGTAGCACCATACGGGTCATCTGCATAAAGAGAGGGATTGTGGGTTTTAGAGCAGAAAGCATGCTGTTGCTTTAGGCTGGGAACCAATCCTCTGCCTCATCCCTTACATGGCAGACTGTGTGCGCACGTGCACTCACTGTGGTGCGTGACAGATAATGCAACAAAAAAAATTACTTCATTAATCAAAATGTTCATTTGTGTATTACTGGGCTTCCATTCCCATAATGACTACTGACCTGGCAAACAGACGTGATGTTGATGTTCACCATTGTGTTGATGAACTGCAAGGGCAGAATAATAAAATAAAAATTAAACGATTTAGTTCTGGGTTCATCTCTGAGGCGTAATGTTTTCATAGAACAGCATGTGTGAGATAAGTGATCTTGGTACACAATAGATGGGAAGTGAACAATCACAAGGTTGTTCAGACTCACACTATCCAGGTTGGGAACGTTGAGGAAGAATTCCGGATAGGAGTAGGACATTCCCACATTATTTACTAGGGATAAAAGCCATAGAACACAGTCAGGACTTTCAAATACAACATCACTTAAGGGACTGGAAGAAGTGATCAACATGCCTCTCTGCACTTGATTATCCACTTCTAACCAAAGGGGGACAGCAGCGTTTTAAAAGAACACCACACCATCTGAATGATTCACAAAAAACAACTGTCACTGTCGTGGACTGCCTCTCTCACTTACCCAGAACGCCAACCTCCAGCCCGGTAAGTCCACAACCGTCACTGGACTGCCTCTCACTTACCCAGAACGCCAACCTCCAGCCCGGTAAGTCCACAACCGTCACTGGACTGCCTCGCTCACTTACCCAGAACGCCAACCTCCAGCCCGGTAAGTCCACAACCGTCACTGTCGTGGACTGCCTCTCTCACTTACCCAGAACGCCAACCTCCAGCCCGGTAAGTCCACAACCGTCACTGGACTGCCTCGCTCACTTACCCAGAACACCAACCTCCAGCCCGGTAAGTCCACAACCGTCACTGGACTGCCTCGCTCACTTACCCAGAACGCCAACCTCCAGCCCGGTAAGTCCACAACCGTCACTGGACTGCCTCTCTCACTTACCCAGAACACCAACCTCCAGCCCGGTAAGTCCAGCTTCAATCTTGGGATATATGTCCGTGGCACTGAAGTCTGCAGCGATGGATTTGGTCTCAACCCCATATTTGCTCTCTAGGAGGGAAGACGCATGTAAGACGCTGTTACTGGAACATTAAAAAGGTGCTGAAACACAACGAACAGTGAGCTTTAGGGAGTGAGATTGTAGTGGACTCATCTGTGAAGATGTGGGGGCTCAGACGTCAATACACCATAGTGACCAGCAGAGGGCCCCATCACATAAGACAACTGGAGACTGACTCATTCTCCTCTAGTCCAGGGTTTCCCCATGCCTAATGAACATGCCCCAGGTGGAACTACTCACCGATGGACTTGGCCACGTCATCCAGTTTCTCCTGGGTGCGGCTGATTAGCACAATGGAAAACCCCCTCCGAGCCAGCTGTGGAGACAGAAACCAACACTCAACATGAACACTGAGACCATCTTTAAGACCGGCCATTAAAGAGGGTCTAACATTCAACACTACCACACACACACACTGCACCCAGATTCATAACCTAAATCAACAATAGCCATCATCAACAATGAGAAGGACAGCACTGTTATCAAGCAGGGCATTTATCATGACTGTCTACTGATGGGGAACTCCCTTGAAAAAAGTACTATTTTTTAATAAATTCTGCCCTGGCTATGCAGCATAAATCCCTCAGCTCTTGCTCGCAAAAGGCAAACCTTTGTGTGTGTCACCGTCACTACTCTGACCTCCTGGTTAAACCCCCCTCTCTGATGAGTCACTCACTTTGGTTTTCCCGTGAAGGGGCCTGAAATGTCTGACACCCCGGGATTCGATCTTACCTCCTCCGCATAGGCTTTCCCGATGCCATCCGTGGCTCCTGTCACAACTGAGGGGGAAGACGAGCGAGGAGAGGGGGTGTATTAGTCAAGGGTAAACAAAACACACCGACACTGCTCACAAAACTGACCCAGAAATAAATAGATAAATAAAAAACTGCATTAAAAGCAGAAGAGAACACTGATCCCATTCTAGTCAATAGGTCAAACATGCCTGTGTGTCAAGCAGTACCGAGTCATCTCACACCTGGATGAAATACATTAATACAGATACTTAAATGCTGATGTATCAAAAAATTATATGCCACATGAAGATTATTACATTATCAATGCATTCTGTGTCCTTGCACTGCTACCTGTGGTTCTGTCATTTAAGTGAGCGAGAAGGGAGGAAGAGAGAATACAGGAAGAAGATGACTATGGTGATGCAGGTACTGAGACGGAGGGGAAGGGTACAGCAGGACATGGGGAGAGGACAGGCTCTGTGGTATTCCTCTGCCACCCCGGGTCAGGCAGCCTGGCACTGCAGAGACAGCAGTAGCTATATTTAGCCTTTATTGGCTGTCAGTGGGCTCTGTTTTCCACCCACCCCTCCCTCCCTCCTTCCCCAGACCCAACTCCACCCATCCCTCCCTCCCTCCTTCACCAGACCCAACTCTCCTTCACCAACTCTCCACCCATCTCTCTCCTTCACCAACTCTCCACTGCTGTTGCCTTAAAGCAGAGGAAGACAAGAAGCAGCCAGGCATTCACTGGGGAGGGACCAGAATGGAGGGAGACCAGAATGGAGGGAGGGAGACCACAATGGAGGGAGGGTAGAGCTAAAATAGAACAGAGCAATTGAACAGAGAGAGAGAGGGGGGTCCATATGGGCGACAGGGAACGCTTCCGCTGGTTATTTTAAGCTGTTTTAAGAATGAAACTCAGTGTTTTGAGCACGAGGCATGTTCCTTCCATTTACTCCAAATAAAGTGTCCATTTGAAGACATCATAAATATATGCTAGGTCAGGGAAGATGGTAGAAGAATCTACTCATAGGACCTAACCTAGATGGGCTTGAAATAGCATCCTTCAACATCCTCATACATCTTCAAATGATCAAGAAATAAATTGTTGTAAAAATGTTAGTTGCTTCTCGGCCAGACAGCGGTGCTTCTGCTGCTGAATATTCTGAGCTAAAAAAAGAAGTGCAGGTTTAAAATAGCACAACGCTGCAGCCTCGTCTAGCACAGTTGCTGCACAGAATACCAACGAGCTGCTGCTCCCAGCGGTTTCTCACACCTCAGCATTCCTTGACCCATCGCTCCTCTTATGGACAGTTGGAAACAGGTTATACATCCATTTTACTTTTTTGCAAACAATTTCATGGCTACCCCCTGGTTCTATAGTCTTAAATGTGTTGGCTATCTATATACATTGAACATTATCCAGAAAGACCTCATCGTCTCCTGGCCTGCATTTAGTGATGCAACCGTTGCTAAGAGGTGGCAAGGTGGAGGAACTGCTGAAATGTCAAAATCTCAAGAATTGCTATGTTTGTCATGTATGTCATGTCCCAGTTATGGTGCAAAGCTCATGACCCAGCCCACATTGGCAAATATGCAGCTGATACAGTGGGCAATATTTAATTAATATCCAAATTTTCAGCAATTATATCTAAATAATGATTTACACATGCAAATGGGAAAAGTTCCCTTTTCCAAAGCATATTTGTTTTTAGTCAATTGTAATAAATGCTAGGATTTTAAAAAAACGTTTCATTTTTGTTCCAAAAGAACACCTGTCCCGTCCTACTTGAAGCAGGCAGAAGAACACCCTTCAATCAATCAATCAATTTTATTTTATATAGCCCTTCGTACATCAGCTAATATCTCGAAGTGCTGTACAGACACCCAGCCTAAAACCCCAAACAGCTAGTAATGCAGGTGTAGAAGCACGGCAGAAGAACACCCTTCCCGTCCTACTTGAAGCAGGCAAAAGAACACCCGTCCCGTCCTACTTGAAGCAGGCAAAAGAACACCCGTCCCGTCCTACTTGAAGCAGGCAGAAGAACACCCGTCCCGTCCTACTTGAAGCAGGCAGAAGAACACCCGTCCCGTCCTACTTGAAGCAGGCAGAAGAACACCCGTCCCGTCCTACTTGAAGCAGGCAGAAGAACACCCGTCCCGTCCTACTTGAAGCAGGCAGAAGAACACCCGTCCCGTCCTACTTGAAGCAGGCAGAAGAACACCCTTCCTGTCCTACTTGAAGCAGGCAGAGGAACACCCTTCCTGTCCTACTTGAAGCAGGCAGAAGAAAACCCGTGTGGAATGTAACAATGTGTGTCAGTACATGACCTGAGAACGACCTCCTTCGGCCAATGACAGAGTGGTCCACTTATTGCTACCAGTGTCCAACAATCTGTTAACCACGCCAGAAATAACTCATGAGCCAACGCATTTCAATAAAGGACTTGACAATATCATTTTATGAGAAGCTAAATAACAATGGTGTAGAGACCAAGCAGGTGTCGTGACCGAAAGAGACGAGGAGGAGGGACGGAAGCTCAGAACAGGATGAGGAAGGGGTAAGAGGCGTGAATGCACAGAAAGATAGTGAATATAGGTCTTTGTGAATGGGAGGGGCTAGAGATATGGACCCTGTGTTACGTGATGCTGCTCCACAACACACACACTGCCAGCAGTAAAGTGTAATTGAAACAGAATACTCTGACTCCTCAGCCACATTTATGAATGGCTCTAGTCTTCTTACATAATCAGGCCATTCTCTCAATCACCTCTGCTTCAGTGAGCGAGGGGGGAAGCTGTACAATAGCTATTCACACAGTTTCTAAATAAGCTACATACAACGCATGTCAAAATTGGTTGAAATGTCACCACATTTATAATTTCCCTTTGCTGCAAACCTGTATTTATTAATCAGCAGAGCAGGATAAGACTGATATTCAGCAGGCCTTGGCAGCTACCCTGAAATCCAGACACGTTTGGTGTTAACATACCACTCCTTGTACTCCGTGTCGCATGCCAAACACAGAAGTTTTGACATGTGCTTTAATTTACAGGGGCTTATTTTTCATTTCAAATGGGATTTCGATTAGGTAAAAACTTCCTGGAACCAGTCCACTTCTGGGTGCGATAGCCACAGCTGTGTTTTGCAGTCACATGGTCAAAGCCTGCCCTAACCTGGTGTTCAGACTTCAAAGATGGATGGACTCAAATATAATAATAATTCACTGGGTGCTTATACTTGTCCTATTTCACACATGTACAAATGTGTATTAACACATGTGAATTGGAAATGTTTTTGTTGTTGTTGCATATCCCACTCTCCCCGAGACACTCTCGGGTCACAACCAGGGTCTAACATAATCAACGGTAACCCTGGAGCAATTAGGGTTAGGTGCCTTGCTCAAGAGCACATTGACAGATTTTCCACCTTGTCGGCTCAGGGATTCAAACCAGGGACCTTTCGGTTACTCGCTCTAAGCACTAGGCTACCTGCCACCCCAAATGTAGTCAACCTGATGTGGTAACCCTGTTGATGTAACCCTGATAACGTAACCCTGAATGGATGAATGGCCTTGCCCGAGCAATAAGGTTGGGTAAATATTAATGTAGCCTATCACTCACTTCTGTGAGGGAAGGCTGACTCATGTCATGCTTACGCAATACTGATGTGTTGTCTACAAACCACAGAGGCCACTGTGGGTTCCAAAGGACAATAGGGCTGGCCAGCCTTTCCCCTATATGCATTAAGCAGTCAACACAAAATTTACAGTAAAACTTGAATATTTCTCAGGATGGTAAAAGTTTTCTGTGTAAACTTCAACAGAAAGAATGTAGTAAATAGCTATATATATTTATATATAAGATCTTTGAGAACTAGCCATCACCAAAATAAAAACTAGACAGTCAGGGAGATTGGCATTGTGTTCCCATTGGTTAGTTATGTTTGAGTCACTGACAACATAAGACAAACAATAGCAAATTGTGTAGAATTGCAGGAAATCCCCTTTAAAACAGCACATTTGTCTTTAAGGCCAAGAGGGCCTCTAAAACTGTGGTCCCCACGCTAACTTTGCCACCCCTGCAGAGAAATCCTAGGGGAAACACTAAATGTATTCTGCTAGCTACAACATCCTACTGACAGCTAGGATAACTAAATGTATTCTACAATATCCTACTGACAGTTATGATAACTAAATGTATTCTACTAGCTACAATATCCTACTGACAGTTAGGATAACTAAATGTATTCTACAATATCCTACTGACAGCTAGGATAACTAAATGTATTCTGCTAGCTACAACATCCTACTGACAGCTAGGATAACTAAATGTATTCTGCTAGCTACAACATCCTACTGACAGCTAGGATAACTAAATGTATTCTGCTAGCTACAACATCCTACTGACAGCTAGGATAACTAAATGTATTCTACTAGCTACAATATCCTACTGACAGCTAGGATAACTAAATGTATTCTACTAGCTACAATATCCTACTGACAGCTAGGATAACTAAATGTATTCTACTAGCTACAATATCCTACTGACAGCTAGGATAACTAAATGTATTCTACAATATCCTACTGACAGCTAGGATAACTAAATGAATTCTACAATATCCTACTGACAGCTAGGAGAACATTTTCTGATTCACACTATAAACTGAACCGTACTGGGTCGAGGGTCACCTGTGACCGAGACTGTGACCTCACCATACAGTCTTGAGCCATTAGCCTTGCTGGCTCATGTGAACTACAATTCATACACTGTTTTAACGTCTAGAAACGTCAATCATCGCTTGAGATACGGCTTTCGAAACATATGGCCATTCTCTTTCATCAGCGACAAAATAAATCTTCAAAGAAAAAAAGCAGGCAATATAGCATGCAAACCTTGTCTTTATATATATATATTTTTAATTACCTTTATTTAACTAAGCAAGTCAGTTAAGAACAAATTCTTATTTTCAATGACGGTCTATATAAATATTGCTTGCTAGCTACTCACCTGCCCATTTTCCGAGTTTAGCAGGTGATACCACCCGTCCATTCCCCAACACCCAAACTCTGAGCCCTGACAGCAAACGACATACGGAGCACACTGAGAAATAGGCCGCAGTCAACGCGCCAATCCAGAAGAGCGGAGTCTCCACCGCCCGTAGTAAAGTCTCTCCAGTTGACGACATGATATTTGCACAACGCACACGGCTTTCACAACTAATTTGTGAGATCAAATGTATGGATTTACAAATAGCTGTCTACAATACGTGCATCTATCGCAAAAGCCTCTTTTACATGGTGCAGCCAGTAATTTTGAGCTCGTGCTTTTATATTTGTCTTTACTTCCGCGTCTGACACTTCCGCATTCACTGGTTTGCAGCACTGATTTGTTGAGGTTGGACTCTGTCAAAACATGCTCCTTTTCGATTCGTTTATATTTGCGTCAGTTCGTAGAGCAGCAATGACATGTGTATCGACAACCATTCTCATTATTATATATTGTTTATCTCCATGGACGAGGAAGGCGGGACCAACACTTTCATAATATCTGACTGGATGAATATTTATGACACCAGATTTTCACATTTCTGATTGGTTTGTGCTGTAATTATTGTCCAAAGTAACAAACAGGACTCGGATTATTGATGGGATTATTTCACTAGATCTGGCGAACCCTGTATATAGCTTTCATTGTTGTCTGTGTTCTATGTTCAGTTTATTTTATTTTATTAATAAAACAAATAATATACAGTACCAGTCAAAAGTTTGGACACACCTACTTATTCAAGGGTTTTTCTTTATTTTTACAGTTTTTATACATTGTAGAATAATAGTGAAGACATCAAAACTATGAAATAACACATATGGAATCATATAGTAACCAAATAAGTGTTAAACCAATCCAAATATATTTTAGATTTTAGATTCTTCAAAGTAGCCACCCTTTGCCTTGATGACAACTTTGCACACTCTTGGCATTCTCTCAACCAGCTTCACCTGGAATGCTTTTCCAACAGTCTTGAAGGAGATCCCACATATGCTGAGCACTTGTTGGCTGCTTTTCCTTCACTCTGCGGTCCAAATCATCCCAGACCATCTCAATTGGGTTGAGGTCAGGTGATTGTGGAGGCCGGGTCATCAGATGCAGCACTCCATCACTCTCCTTCTTGGTCAAATAGCCCTTACACAGCATGGAGGTATGTTGGGTCATTGTCCAGTTAAAAAACGAATGATAGTCCCACTAAGTGCAAACCAGATGGGATGGTGTAATGCTGCAGAGTGCTGTGGTAGCCATGCTGGTTAAGTGTGCCTTGAATTCTAAATAAATCACTAACATTGTCACCGGCAAAGCACCCCCACACCATCAAAACACCTCCTCCTCCATGCTTCACGATGGAAACCACATATGCAGAGATCATCCGTTCACCTACTCTGCATCTCACAAAGACATGGCGGTTGGAACCAAAAAATGTGGACTCATCAGACCAAAGGACAGATGTGCCAAGCTTGTAGCATCATACCCAAGAAGACTCACGGCTGTAATCACTGCCAAAGGTGTTTCAACAAAGCAATGAGTAAAAGGTCTGAATCCTTATGGAAATTTGATATTTTTATTTATTTATAAATTTGCAAAAAATGGCTTTGTTATTATGGGGTATTGTGTGTAGATTGATGAGGTCGGGGAAAAAAACTATTTAATCAATTTTAAATTTTTTGAGTAACGTCACAAAATGTGGGGAAAAATCAAGCGGTCAGAATACTTTCACGAACACACTGCATGTATTTCCATAAATAATACAATTGTAAAGGCTAATAAGGCTGGTGGAACCCTTCATAGACGGTTCTAGGAAGAACCTTCAGAAGATCAAATGGCTTTTGGTATAACCCTTCATAGACGGTTCTAGGTAGAACCATATACAGGGGGTTCTTTGAAGTACCCCACATAGAGGGTTCTAGATGAAGCCTCTTCAAAGGGTTCTACCCAGCAACAAAAAGTGTTCCACTATGGGGACAAACTGAAAAACCCTGTATGATCTTTACTTTGCACCTTTTTATCTAAGAGTGCAGTCATGGCTCATCCTATATAGCTACTGCTATACACACCTTTTCTATTCACACACTGTCCATACTGTCTATACAAACCCTTCACATACATGTACAGTACTGTGCAAAAGGTTTAGGCAGGTCTGAAAAAACGCTGTAAAGTAAGAATGCTTTCAAAAATAGACACGTTAATAGATTACATTTATCAATTAACAAAATGCAAAGTGAGTGAACTGAAGAAAAATCTACATCAAATCCATATTTGGTGTGACCACCCTTTGGCTTCAAAACAGCATCACTTCTTCTAGGTACACTTGCAGACAGTTTTTGAAGGAACTCGGCAAGTAGGTTGGCCCAAACATTTTGGAGAACTAACCACAGTTCTTCTGTGGATTTAGGCAGCCTCAGGTGCTTCTCTCTCTTCATGTAATCCCAGCCAGACTCGATGATGTTGAGATCAGGGCTCTGTGGGGGCCGTACCATCACTTCCAGGACTCGTTGTTCTTCTTTACGCTGAAGATAGTTCCTAATGACTTTCGCTGTATGTTTTTTGGGTTGTTGTCATGCTGCAGAATACATTTGGGGCCAATCAGATGCCTCCCTGATGGTATTGCATGATGGATAAGTATCTGCCTGTACTTCTAAGCATTGAGGAGACCATTAATTCTAACCAAATCACCAGATTAATTTGCAAAAATGCAGCCCCAAACTTGCAAGGAACCTCCACCATGCTTCACTGTTGCCTGCAGACACTCATTCGTGTACCGCTCTCCAGGCCTTCGGCAAACAAACTGCCTTCTGCTACAGCCAAATATTTCAAATTTTGACTCATTAGTCCAGAGCACCTGCTGTCATTTCCCGGCACCCCAGTTCCTTAACTTTGCCCGTTTTTTTGTGCTTCTTCACGGGAGCTTGGACAGCACATCTGGAAACCCCTCTCTGCCTTGAAATATCTGCCTGGGAGAGACCTTGCTGATACAGTATAAACTACCCTGTGTCTTGTTGCTGTGCTCAGTCTTGCCATGGTGTATGACCTTTGACAGTAAACTGTCTTCAGCAACCTCACCTTGTTAGCAGAGTTTGGCTGTTCCTCACCCAGTTTTATTCATCCTACACAGCTGTTTCTGTTTCAGTTAATAATTTTGTTTCAACCTACATATTGAATTGATGATCATTAGCACCTGTTTGTTATAATTGTTTAATCATACACCTGACTATATGGCTACAATATCCCTGACTTTGTTCAAGTGTACCTAGAAGAACTGATGCTGTTTTGAAGCCAAAGGGTGGTCACACCAAATATGGATTTGATGTAGATTTTTCTTCTGTTCACTCACTTTTCATTTTGTTAATTGATAAATATTATCTATTAACGTGTCTATTTTTGAAAGCATTCTTACTTTACAGCATTTTTTCAGACCTGCCTAAAACTTTTCGACATTGCTGAATAGAATTTGTATTCTGGACTCATTTTGCTATGGGGTTTTGTACTGTGTATTTAAATACTGTATTCTGGACAGATCCTTTTACTATGGGGTTTTGTACTGTGTATTTAAATACTGTATTCTGGACAGGTCCTTTTACTATGGGGTTTTGTACTGTGTATTTAAATACTGTATTCTGGACTCAGGTCATTTTGTTATGGGGTTTTGTACTGTGTATTTAAATACTGTATTCTGGACTCAGGTAATTTTGTTATGGGGTTTTGTACTGTGTTTAAATACTGTATTCTGGACTCAGGTCATTTTGCTATGGGGTTTTGTACTGTGTATTTAAATACTGTATTCTCGACATAGCTCATTCTAATATTTCTACTACTGTACATTACATTTTAGTTACACTGTTTTAACACACCGCATATTTATAAATATACTGGATTATTGACATAGCTCACTAATATTTCTACTGCTGTACATATCATTCTTAGTATATCTTGTGTAGTATCATCCGCTGTATATATGTATAGATTGCTCTTGGATTACTGTTACAGTGCTATTTGGTGGTTAATTGGATTCAATCCCGAACTTTCTTGATTTATTTTTGTTCTTTCTTTTTTGTTGTTTTTAAAATGGATAATTTCTGTGTTTGACATTTTACTGCGTTGTTAGGAACTAGTGACAAGCATTTCGCTGCACCCACTATGTAACGGCGTTCCTCCTCCTCTTCATCCGAAGAGGAGGAGCAGGGATTAAACCAAGGCGCAGCGTAGTGAAATGACATGATGAATTTATTGAACAAGACAAAACGAACTATACTTGACAACTAAACAAAATAACAAACCGAATGTAGACAGACTTGGACCACGAACTTACATGAAACATGAAGAACGAACGAACAAGTACTTACTACAAACAAAACGACGAACGAACGAACGAACGAAACAGTCCCGTATGGTGCAAACATAGACACAGACACAGGAGACAACCACCCACAAACAAACAGTGTGAAAACACCTACCTTAATATGGCTCTCAATCAGAGGAAATGAAAACCACCTGCCTCTAATTGAGAGCCATATCAGGTCACCCTTTAAACCAACATAGAAACAGAAAACATAGACTGCCCACCCAAACTCACGTCCTGACCAGCTAACACATAAAACAACTAACAGAAAACAGGTCAGGAACGTGACATAACCCCCCCCTCAAGGTGCGTACTCCGAACGCACACCAAAAGTCTAGGGGAGGGTCTGGGTGGGCATCTGACCACGGTGGTGGCTCAGGCTCTGGGCGAGGTCCCCACCCCACCATAGTCAATCCCAGCTTACGTCTCCCCCTTAGAATGACCACCCTCTTATTTCCCCCACCTAATTTAAGGGGCCACACCAAGATAAAGGACAGCTCCGGGACAAGGTAGCTCAGGACAGAGAGGTAGCTCAGGACAGAGGGATAGCTCAGGATAGAGGGGTAGCTCAGGATAGAGAGGTAGCTCAGGATAGAGAGGTAGCTCAGGATAGAGGGGCAACTCCGGACTGAAGGGCAGCTCCGGACAGAGAGACAGCTCTGGACTGAGAGGCAGTTCTGGATGAATGACGGCTCCGGACGCTCATGGCAGGCTGACGGCTCTGGACGCTCATGGCAGGCTGACGGCTCTGGACGCTCATGACAGGCTGACGGCTCTGGACGCTCATGGCAGGCTGACGGCTCTGGACGCTCATGGCAGGCTGACGGCTCTAGACGCTCATGGCTCGCTGACGGCTCTGGCTGCTCATGGCTCGCTGACGGCTCTGGCTGCTCATGGCTCACTAACGGCTCTGGACGCTCATGGCTCACTGGCGGCTGTGGCAGATCCTGTCTGGCTGGCGGCTCTGGCAGATCCTGTCTGGCTGGCGGCTCTGGCAGATCCTGTCTGGCTGG
>NC_092090.1:12121395-12124836 GCF_045679555.1 Salvelinus alpinus | reverse complement strand
GTACATTGACCTTCTGTTTTACACTGCCCTGGTGTGGAGGACCTTCTGTTTTACACTGTCCTGGTGTGGAGGACCTTCTGTTTTACACTGCCCTGGTGTGGAGGACCTTCTGTTTTACACTGCCCTGGTGTGGAGGACCTTCTGTTTTACACTGTCCTGGTGTGGAGGACCTTCTGTTTTACACTGCCCTGCTGTAGAGGACCTTCTGTTGTACACTGTCCTGGTGTGGAGGACCTTCTGTTTTACACTGTCCTGGTGTGGAGGACCTTCTGTTTTACACTGTCCTGCTGTAGAGGACCTGTTTTACACTGTCCTGGTGTGGAGGACCTTCTGTTTTACACTGTCCTGGTGTGGAGGACCTTCTGTTTTACACTGTCCTGGTGTGGAGGACCTTCTGTTTTACACTGTCCTGGTGTGGAGGACCTTCTGTTTTACACTGCCCTGCTGTAGAGGACCTTCTGTTGTACACTGTCCTGGTGTGGAGGACCTTCTGTTTTACACTGTCCTGGTGTGGAGGACCTTCTGTTTTACACTGTCCTGCTGTAGAGGACCTGTTTTACACTGTCCTGGTGTGGAGGACCTTCTGTTTTACACTGTCCTGGTGTGGAGGACCTTCTGTTTTACACTGTCCTGGTGTGGAGGACCTTCTGTTTTACACTGTCCTGCTGTAGAGGACCTGTTTTACACTGTCCTGGTGTGGAGGACCTTCTGTTTTACACTGTCCTGGTGTGGAGGACCTTCTGTTTTACACTGTCCTGGTGTGGAGGACCTTCTGTTTTACACTGTCCTGGTGTGGAGGACCTTCTGTTTTACACTGTCCTGGTGTGGAGGACCTTCTGTTTTACACTGTCCTGGTGTAGAGGACCTTCTGTTTTACACTGCCCTGGTGTGGAGGACCTTCTGTTTTACACTGTCCTGCTGTAGAGGACCTTCTGTTTTACACTGTCCTGGTGTGGAGGACCTTCTGTTTTACACTGTCCTGGTGTGGAGGACCTTCTGTTTTACACTGTCCTGGTGTAGAGGACCTTCTGTTTTACACTGTCCTGGTGTAGAGGACCTTCTGTTTTACACTGTCCTGCTGTAGAGGACCTTCTGTTTTACACTGTCCTGGTGTGGAGGACCTTCTGTTTTACACTGTCCTGGTGTGGAGGACCTTCTGTTTTACACTGCCCTGGTGTGGAGGACCTTCTGTTTTACACTGTCCTGGTGTGGAGGACCTTCTGTTTTACACTGTCCTGGTGTAGAGGACCTTCTGTTTTACACTGTCCTGGTGTGGAGGACCTGTTTTACACTGTCCTGGTGTAGAGGACCTGTTTTACACTGTCCTGGTGTGGAGGACCTTCTGTTTTACACTGTCCTGGTGTGAAGGACCTTCTGTTTTACACTGTCCTGGTGTGGAGGACCTTCTGTTTTACACTGTCCTGGTGTGGAGGACCTTCTGTTTTACACTGTCCTGGTGTGGAGGACCTTCTGTTTTACACTGTCCTGGTGTGGAGGACCTTCTGTTTTACACTGTCCTGGTGTAGAGGACCTTCTGTTTTACACTGTCCTGGTGTGGAGGACCTTCTGTTTTACACTGCCCTGGTGTGGAGGACCTTCTGTTTTACACTGCCCTGGTGTGGAGGACCTTCTGTTTTACACTGTCCTGGTGTGGAGGACCTTCTGTTTTACACTGCCCTGGTGTGGAGGACCTTCTGTTTTACACTGTCCTGGTGTGGAGGACCTTCTGTTTTACACTGCCCTGGTGTAGAGGACCTTCTGTTTTACACTGTCCTGGTGTGGAGGACCTTCTGTTTTACACTGTCCTGGTGTGGAGGACCTTCTGTTTTACACTGTCCTGGTGTGGAGGACCTTCTGTTTTACACTGTCCTGGTGTAGAGGACCTGTTTTACACTGTCCTGGTGTGGAGGACCTTCTGTTTTACACTGTCCTGGTGTGGAGGACCTTCTGTTTTACACTGCCCTGGTGTAGAGGACCTTCTGTTTTACACTGTCCTGGTGTGGAGAACCTTCTGTTTTACACTGTCCTGGTGTGGAGGACCTTCTGTTTTACACTGTCCTGGTGTGGAGGACCTTCTGTTTTACACTGTCCTGGTGTGGAGGACCTTCTGTTTTACACTGTCCTGGTGTAGAGGACCTTCTGTTTTACACTGTCCTGGTGTGGAGAACCTTCTGTTTTACACTGTCCTGGTGTGGAGGACCTTCTGTTTTACACTGTCCTGGTGTGGAGGACCTTCTGTTTTACACTGTCCTGGTGTGGAGGACCTTCTGTTTTACACTGTCCTGGTGTGGAGGACCTTCTGTTTTACACTGTCCTGGTGTGGAGGACCTTCTGTTTTACACTGCCCTGGCTTGTGTAGTGCACTGTAACAGTGAGATAGTGGTCCTGACAGAGGCTGGTCCACCCGTCTGATGTGATGGCCAGCTTTGGCACGTCCTTCAGCTCAGTGATCACATTGCCCTTTTTTACACCACACCAGGTAGGAATGAATGTGTCACTGAGGTAACTCCTGGAGGGAGGGGTATATTTGGGGTTGAGTGCCTTGCTCATCTTCCTACAGTAAAAAAATATATCGTTTTCATGTGTTGAATTATCATTATTGAATTATTGTGTTGTTGTGTATTGTGGAGTGATGAGACTAACATACAACCCTTTTATACTACTATGTCCTAAACATGAATACAACTCAATATATACTGACAGACTGTTACCTAAAGCCCTTGGACTCCACTGTTGCAAAGGGGTGTAGGCCTTTCACTATGACCTTGGTCACGGCTAGGGGGCACTCATTCACCCTCTCCTCAGTCATCCTCCCACTAGCTGCCAGCGTGAAGGGGCTTTGGGCTTGTCTTTGGCTTGGACCAGCGGTAATAGAGGAAGGAGTGGGTTGGTTCATTGTAGATGAAACTTTAACAAAAACGTTGCAAAATCCTTTAAATGGGTGATTGAATTTCTGAACGCACCCATAGCTAAACAATCAACTGGCTAATGGTTCCTTTTGATCATGAACCCATGTTCACATAATCTAGTTAACTCTGTGTGTGTGGGCTCTAGGCTGCTAGCAACATACCTAACGGAGATCAGACAAGAGATGAACTACGAGCTCGGCAGTCAAACTGTTTCTCTGCCTGTGCATGATGCACTTTCCATAGATGTTTGGACAGATTGCTCGTGTTTTCCGCCCTTACAAGCAAAATGTCTTGTTGCACTTGTGGCAACGAGCATTGTCAGCATCGACTCTGGTGATGTGTAACCACGCTTTTGAACGTTTAGTTCTCTCTGTCATCGTCACTAATTAAGAGCAGGGTCTTTCTTCTGTGTGTGTGTGTGTGTGCGTGCGTGCGTGCGTGCGTGCGTGCGTGCGTGCGTGCGTGCGTGCGTGCGTGCGTGCGTGTGTGTGTGTGTGTGTCTGTGTGTCTGTGTGTGTGTGTGCGTGTGTGC